>NW_027411862.1:76091-117492 GCF_047663935.1 Musca autumnalis | reverse complement strand
TGGAAAAGGTAATACGAGATGCAAATGTCAAAAGAAATGGCACAATTTACACCAATAGCCACATGTTACTTGCCTATGCTGATGACATAGACATCATGGGACGATCAGTAAAGGAAGTAACTGATACCTTTAGGAAGGTCGAAGCAGAATCTGCGAAAGTGGGTCTGGCGGTAAACGGCGAAAAGACCAAATTGATGGTGTCGACGCGCAAAGCGTCCATAGAGCTCGGACCAATTGTGGAAGTTGGTACCTACAATTTTGAGGTAGTTAAAGACTTCGTCTACCTCGGCACTGCCATAAACACAACAAAAAACATCAGTTGTGAAATAAGAAGAAGAATTGTATTGGCCAATTCTTAGACTATGGTCTAAGTAACCAATTTAAAAACAAAGCCACATCTCGTCAAACAAAAATAACACTATACAAAACACTGATACTACCCGTGCTAATGTATGGCTCCGAAGCATGGGTACTTGCGCAAGCAGATAAGGCAGTGCTTGGTGTGTTTGAGAGGAAAATTCTTCGAAAGATCTACGGGCCGATTTGCGTTGACGGTGAATATCGACGTCGTATGAACCACGAGCTCTATCAGCTATACAAAGACATGAATATAGTTAAACGTATTCGAGATGCAACGATTGCGTTGGCTAGGCCATATCATGAGAATGAGCGATGATGAACCCGTTAAAAAGGCGTATGAATACATGCCACATGGCGGTGCACGCAGAATCGGCAGGCCTAAGCTTCGATGGAGCAAACAAGTGGATGAAGAAATGGAAAGGCGCGGTATTCCAAAAAGTCAAGCGAAAAACAGAGAGGAATGGAGATATTTTCTTAGTTCGGTCTATGGAACAAATGTTCTGTAATGGGCCAACTAAGTAAGTAAGTAAGTATACAAAATATTGCATTTAAGTATGACTTCATTCCATGCTGACATTTTCAAATCCATTACATTTGGTAGCGAACAAGGCTTGTAGACTAAACAAGGCACATTATAGACCCTTTCCGTATTCTTCTGCATTGTTACATTGATAATAACAATTTTCGAGCATGTGATGATCCTTTAAAACCAGAAGTTTTATTCTGAAAAATTCCTGCCTGTTGCTTGCTGTGATTCAACGACATAGGTCTTGCGTCTACAAAAACATCAGAAGTTATTATGTCTGTATAAAATACCTGAAGAAATCTTTAACCTGTATATATGACTTCAAGGGGCCTTCTATCGGTGCATGACGACTTCAAGAAGTCATCTGTCTGTATAGAAACCTCAAAAACTCATGGACTATAGAATACCTGAAATACCTGTAGTGCGATTCTCTAACTCATTTTTTGAGTTACCGACAAAAATCGGTAACATTAAAACGCAAAATTATGAATGAAAAGTTCAAATAAAAGTTGACAATACTGTTGCTATCGGTAGAACTTTACGACTACTATTTATTCGTCGCTAACATACCGAATAATATCGTTAACTACCGAAATTATAAGCATTTTAATTTTACCGACATTTGTCGGTAACTCAAAAAATGATTTAGAGAATCGCACTACTGAATGGGTTTAATGTGTCTATAGAAGACCTCAAGTGGTCTTCTGCCTATAGAGAAGACCTCAAGAGGTGTTCTGTCTATAAAAGAGCACATAATGCACTCTGTCTCTATATAAGAAATGAAGAGTTCTTTAATCTGATATGAAGACTACATGCTTCTATATGTGTGGCCATTAGAAGTCTGCTTTCTGCATTTACCTCTTCTGTGTCCTTTAGGTTTTCTGTCTGTATAGACGACCTCAAGAGGTCTCCTGCATATATAAGCCAAAATAGATCTACATGTTATAGGGAGGGAGATGCCATATTATTAACCTCAATAGTATGGAGGGTACACTGAAAGAAAAATGTTTCATTGATTTTGAACAAACGTATAGTTTGATTGAACAAATGAAAAGTTTCATTAAATAATAAACAACAATAATGCATTTCTTCATCATTCCATTAAGTTTATTTATCGGTCCAGAACGCATTGAAATAATCATTTGCGATATACTCTTGATCAGGATAAAATTCTGAGTCGACGTGGACATGTCCGTCTGTCCGTCTTTTACAACAACTCTAGCGTACACAATAATTGAGCTAGAAAGTCATACTTCCTAAATGGGCTACATGGGCCCACGTTTTGGTATAGCCGATATTTAACGGTACCTCCCAATTCAAGATATTTTAAGGAGTTTTGTTACATATGTTGACCGAACTGTCTGTAATTTGACATTTGATGTTCCCGTTGGTCACAGAATTTTCCCACCAACATTTTTCAGCTTAGGTCCCCACTGTGATATATGTAGCTCCCATAGAAAGGTGCCGTCCGATTGAAAACATTTTTAGGTACATTTGCTGACTTTCTTTAGGCATTTGGGTATCAGCTGTCATAAAATATTTTCACCTAAAATTGTGGACAAATAAGAAAACTATTTATTCCATTTTAGTTCGGAATAATTTATGATGGAGGATATAAAAAGATCGGACCTGCCAAACTTAACGATTTTCGATTTGTTTTTAATCAGTTATATAATTCAATATTATGCCCTTCTGGGTGTACTTGTAATATGACTTGCACTCTCTTATTTTCCCATATTGCCTGTAGGAGGAATGACTTTTAGTGCAACTGATATTTATAAATACTCCTTCTCAAATTCAGATGAATCACTTCCAAGGAATTTTATTCGTAACTTCTAACATTGATTCATAGTTATTACATGGGTTTTAATCTCTTAACCTTTCCATGAATTGGTTAACCCTCAATAAATTTGCTTCTTTGGAAAATGATTAGAATTCCATGATATTTTAGGTGAAAAATTCCACAATTGCTAACCAAAAATATTTTAGTTGGAAATGCCAAAAAAAGTGGGTGTAACGTTACCACTACACAAAGCAAACAAAGGGTTGCTGTGAAAAGGAGAAGGGAGAGTGGGTGTAACATTACCGAAACAAAGCAAAATAATGGCTAACTGTAGAAGGTGTAAAGTTATGAAGGGCGATATTAGAAATATGAATATGAAGTGACAATCGAACGATGATTTTACACATAATAGGGAAATTTTCTGGTCATTGTTTTCTAGAAGCAGTTGGATGGATGTAGATTTTCGTGGAATTGATTAAAGGTTAACCAATACGAAAAATGTGTCTGACTAAAGTCCTTATACATACTTGTTGGGAAGAACATATTGTGGGCTCATTTTTTGAAATGTTTTAACATATTGTAATGGATGGTATTGGTATTTAACTGTCAAGCTCGATAGGACTACTGTATAAAATTATCACCTTATGAGAACTGCATCGATAGGAGATAACATCTATTTGCAGCACTTCGTGTTTAACTCTACGTAACTTTAAATTTATATTCTTGAATTTTACATACTATTGCAGCCCCCACATACCCAATATACTTTGCCGATGTCCTCAAATAATGTGGCCTGGTTGATGTATCTTTGAATTTCTTTTCTCTTGTAAAAGGTCGAAGGGTCTCCATTGGTTACAATTAAACATTTTGATATTTGGCTAAAATAAAAGCTTAATTTACCTTTAAAAATAAATATCCTTAAAGGTTGACACCTTCCCGGCTGAATCACATTTTCTTCAATTGTTTTTCCCAAACTGGTGTTTTTCTTGCTTTTAGTCTTTTAAACCTGTGTATGCGTATAAAATCAATGTGCCATTTTTATTACCCAAGAAACTATTGCTAGATTACAGCCCCCAATGGCCTTTATGATTAAGATTAGGCGGTAATGCTTACAATCCATTGTACAATCCATCACAGTTGGTTCGTTCGTTCACCCTCCCATTTAGTTCATATCCTTGTTTCGAGCAAAATCTACATAATCTAAAGAATGACTTCATGTTTCACAATCACCTTCCCATGGAAATTAGCTTCCTTTTAAAGTAAAAATCTCAAGTACTATAAGATGGGGAGGGTCATGTAATATATATGTTAATTCCAGCCTTCCAATTCTATATTAGCTATTAAATTCCCTCCCATTTTTAAAGTTACAACTGAATGTGCCTTTGACTGCGATGACTGGAGAAAGTCCCCTAAAAACCTCAAAGTTTTCATTTCCCTACCCGATTTACGCCTTAGCATTTACACCATGGAAACCATGCCCTCCTCTTCACCCTAGTTCACATAGTTCTGAAGAAAATGTTACATCTTTGTCACCACTCTTAACATTAACTCACTACCATAGTGACTTCGTCCCAATCTTCAATCTCTGTTTCCCAGAATTGCTATCAAATATTTCTATTCATTCGAAATTATTAGAATTTAACTGTAAAATCATAAAACCATTGCTTCTACATTCCCATATTTTGTTATTATCGCCTTCATAACTTTACACCTTCTACAGTTAGCCATTGTTTTGCTTTGTTTCGCTAATGTTACACCCTCTGTCCTTTCTACTTCTCACAGTAACCCTTTGTTTGTTTTGTGTAGTGGTAATGTTACACCCACTTTTTATGGCATTTCCAACTAAAATATTTTTGGTTAGCAATTGTGGAAGTTTACATTTAAACGTGAAGGAATTTGAATCAGTTTCCTTGGAAGGAAACCTTTTGAAAGATATAAATTTTCTGGAAATGATTAGAGATTAAAACCCATGTAATGATTGTGAATCAATGTTAGGAGTAAAGGATAATATCATTTCTTGGTTTGTGGAATTAAAGGCTGTAACGTGAAAAAGCAAAAGAATTTGTAAATTCTTTGAATGTGATTAAAAGAGTGTTGATGGGAGGTAGGAGTCTGCTACAATATCAGTTATACACGAAGTTATTATACCCTCCACCATAGTATGGAGGGTATATAAAGTTTGTCATTCCGTTTGTAACACATCGAACTAATCATTTGCGATCCTATAAAGTATATATATTCTTGATCAGGATAAAATTCTAAGACGATCTAGCCATGTCCGTCTGTTTTAATCACTCTAGCATCCGCAATAATTGAGATAGAGTGCTGAAGTTTTGCACCCGAGGGTCTTTTTTCCATAGGCAGGTCAAGTTCGAAGATGGGCTATATCGGTCCACTCTTTGGTATAGCCCCCATATTACGGTACCTTCGGATTTGAGGAATTTTGACGTTCTTCGCCACACTTGCAGACAGAATTAGCTAAAATTTGGCACTTAGGGTTCCTAGTGATCAACAAACTTATATCCCAAAGGATATGGGCATAGGTCCATGTTTTTGTATAGTCCCCATATAACGGTACCTCCCAATTTTCGGTATTTTGAGAATTTTAGCCACAATTTGTAACCGAACTATCTGCAATTTGACATTTGATGTTCTCAGTGGTCATGAAACATCTCCACTAAACATCGCCATGTTTTGGTATGGCCCCCTTATAACCGTACCTCCCGATTTTCCGTATTTTGAGCATTTTAGTTACAATTTTTAACCGAACTAGCTGTAATTTGCCGTATGAGGTTCTCAGTGGTCATGAAACATCTCCACCAAACATCGTAAACATAGGTCCATGTTTTGGTATAGCCCCATATATCAGTACCTCCCGATTTTCGGTATTTTAAGAATTTTAGCTACAGTTTTTAACCGAAATAGCTGTAATTTGACATTTGAAGTTCTCAGTGGTCATGAAACATCTCCAAAAGCAACATCGTCAACATAGGTTCATGTTTTGGTATAGCCCCCATATAACGGTTTCTCTCGATTTTCGGTATTTTGCAATTTTTAACCGAACTAGCTGTAATGATCGGTATTTTGACAATTTTAGCTACACTTTTGTCTATTCAAAAGTAATCGTCAATATAGGTCCATGTTTTGGTATATCTCCCCATATAACTGTACCTCGCCTGCAGCTATAAAACTTTTCCGCCAAAAAAATTAAAGATAGGTTGACTCTTTGATATAGCCCCGTAGGTGGTACTTTTCACCTGGCTGAACACATTTTTTAGCTTAGATTAGATAACACTGTGCAACAAAATGGAGGTGAAAGTCTGGGGCACGGAAAATTCTTGGGGAAGAAAGGCTTTGGTGAGTATATTATGAACTCAGAAGGACAGATCCGCCGTGAGTCGCACTTCCGCTTTATGGCGTGATGAAATTTTTGTTAGAGACCCGGTGGGCCATCAGGAATTAGCGTTATATCTTTGTTCACTGTTGCTTAAGTGCTCTACAAAAGCAACAAACAAAGATATAATGCTAATTCATGATGGCTTACAGGGCCTCTTGCAAAAATTTCATCACGCCATAACGCGGAAGTTCGACTCACGGCGCATCTGTCCTTCGGGTTTTTTAATATACACACACCATGGGCTTTCATCTCCAAAAGGAATTAACTCTGCCCCAACATTTGTGTTCACAGTGTAATTTAAGCAATAGTGGGAGGCAGTAGGAGTCTATCCATTGTCGAAGAGTTGTTACACCTAAAATTGTGAAAGGACCCCAATTATTCCGTTTTAATTAAGGCTATTTTATCGTGGAGGGTATAAAAACAATTTGTCCTTAATATGAGAAGTTAGGAGGATGGGAGTCAGACTGCAGCTACACCCATATGTGAAAAATGAATTCTCTTCTCAAAGAAGGTCTTCTTAAGGGAGAATGTCTTCTTGTAGAAGACAATCAAGATATTTTACAAAAGACCAACAAGTCTCCTAGCAAAAATATTTATTCATTGTTGTCTTATTAGTAGACTGCGGAAACCTATGCAAATGCATATATGGTTAGGATGGTCGTAGAGAAAATCTGATTAGACAGAAACTCGTTTTATTAAAAAAATAAAACGAATTAGGCCCAGAAATTTTTGCATATTTTGCATATTCTGCATATCGTGCATATTTTGACATATTTGTACATATCTGCATAAAAAGAGCATATGCAAAACCATATGCAAAAATATATTCAAGGATTTGTGGTCTAAATATCCTACCAAAATGGCTGAAATTTGGTATTAAGTCTTCGTTAGGTGTATGCAACTTTACAACTGAAATCTGTCCGCATAGGTCCACGTCTTCATATAGGCCCCATAGAACGGTACCTACCGATATTCGGTATTTTGAAAGTTGTAGCCTCAATATCCCACCGAAATGACTGAAAATTGGTATTTTAGTCTTCGTTGGGGGTATAAAACACTCCACCTGAAATTTGTCGGTATAGGTCCACGTCTTCATATCAGAGGTCCGCAAAATGCCACTCGCTTTTAATGCATATTCGCGATTTCGTGCTTTTTTCATTGCTTGCTATTGCCATCTCTGGTTTAATGCTATTGCTTTCTTTGCCTTTACTTTCATGAGTGTGTGCCAATTGCACACACACAACACACTACAAGAGCTCGTTGCCTTTTTTCTGCACGCTGCCTTCGAAAAAGCACGTTGCATTACAAAAAGCAGTAGATATTTCTGGTCAAATTTACATGTTAATAAACATAAAAAAATAATGTTGAGACAATAAAAAACAATTACTAGTTTAGTTTAGTTTATCCTATTATTAAAGAAACTCAAAGAAAATGCGAAATTTGGCAAATGTATTCATTTATTCAAACAGAAGATGGTACGATACTGTGTGGTGGTATGCAGTATTGTGCATACTGCATTTGCGAATCGTGTGAATACAAATGTAAAAGCAAGCAAACATGCACTAAAGCAGTGAATCGTTTTTTGGGGTGAATCTGCTTTTTGCACATTCATATTTTTTATATGCAAGGCACTGCACTATTCGCTTTTGGGAAAAGGCAATAGAGTGTGCCTTTAATATGCATTTTGCGGACCTCTGCTTCATATAGCCCCAATAGAACGTTACTTCCCGATTTTCGGCATTTTGAAGGTTGTGGCCTTAATATTACACCGAAATGGCTGAAATTTAGTACTTAGTCTTCATTTGCAGTATTAAACTTTCTCCCAGAATTTTTTCGGTATAGGTCCACGTCTTCATATAGCCCCCATAGAACGGTACCTCAGGATTTCTGGTATTTTGAAGGATGTGCCCTCAATATCCACCCGAAATGGCTGAAATTCGGTATTAAGTCTTCGTTGGGGGTATAAAACTTTCCAACTGAAATTTATCGGTATTGGTCCACATCTTCACATAGCCCCCATAGCACGGTACCTCAAGATTTCTGGTATTTTGAAGGATGTGCCCTCAATATCCACCCGAAATGGCTGAAATTCGGTATTAAGTCTTCATTGGGGGTATAAAACTTTCCAACTGAAATTTATCGGTATTGGTCCACATCTTCACATAGCCCCCATAGAACGGTACCTCCCGATTTCTGGTATTTTGACGGATGTGCCCTCAATATCCCTCCAAAATGGCTAAAATTCGGTATTAAGTCTTCGTTGGGGGTATAAAACTTTCCAAATAAAATTTGTCGGCTTAGGTTCTGGCCTTCATATAGCCCCCATAGAACGATACCTCCCGATTTTCGGTATTTTGAAGGTTGTGGCTGTGGTTATACATTTCTCTATTTTATTGACTTGTCTGAAGAGAATTTTAAACAGAAAAATTTTACACATAGACATTTTTGTACCTATTATTGATATATTTGTTCCATAAGAAAATATGTAAAATGCATAAATTTTGCATATGCAAAAATTTATGCATTTTGCATAATTTTGCATATGTCATATGTTTCGATTGCAATATAATCAGAAGCCAAAAATATGCCCAGTCCCAAAATTTGACATGAATCGGACCAAAAATAGGGGTTGCATAAAATTCCGCTGTCTACTTATTAGGGCCAAGGTCATACATTCAGCATTTATGCTTACCAAATAATGGTTTTAGACCCCAAGTATGTTTGGACGAAATGTGTTTCAGACCATTTGGAGATGATTTAGCCATGTCCGTCCGTCTGCCTGTCTGGCTGGAGCGCACGATAACTATCGAACGGATCAACCGATTCGGCCCACAATTTGGCTTTCGTAATATTTTATCCAAACTTAGTTCAAGTTCGAAGATGAGCCTTATCGGTCCACTCCTTCAGGTACCTCTCCCACAAAAGTTCGAAAATGTTCGTAACAATTGTGCCCACGATAACTTTTGAAGATTCGAAAAGGTTCGAATATGGACTATATTTGTCACTGCTTCGGGTACCCCCCACACAAAGTTTCGGATAAATTCACTTTAAGTTCTGCTTTCGAATCACTTTGATTTTTGTTGAAGCAACTTGCATTCGCTGCCTCGATTACGGCAGTAAAAGTTTTTTTCAGAAGGAAGTCCATACTTCTTGGTAAAACAGCCCAATAATTGTAAAAAACACCTATGGCACCATATGTAGTTGCTGGAGAGCTCGAACCGAATAATTTGTGCATCCACAATTTGGATATCGTAATATTTCTTCGAATATTAAATGAAAATCGAAGGTGGTGCTTACAGGTCCACTCCTTCCGATACATCCCCCCACAAAATTTAAAAAAATATTCGCTAAAATGGTACGCTCGATATCTCATAAACGTAGCAACCGATTTGGTCCAACTTTTAAATCTCTAAATATTTTGTCCAAACTTAGTTTATGTTCAAAAGTGGATCCTAACGATCTAATCCTTGGGGTACGACCCACACAAATGTTCAACATTTGTTGAACAACATTTGGTCTGTTCGAGGATTCTTTGGAAATTTTTACCGAAGGTTTTCCTAGTGGCCCTGTTTACAGCGATATTATGTTTTTCATAGGGAAGTATGGTACAAAGCCCTATCTATCGATATCTCCCGCAAATTTTTAACCCAATCCCTATTTTTGTCGGTTCATACGCCCAAAATTAAAAAAACCTAAATACATAAGTTTTTTTGAAAAAATTGTTAAATTCCACACAGGCTGAGGGTATATCTCTGTCGTCAAAGCCAACTGATACCTTTTAACTTATTCTATCTAAGTTTGCCTAGTGTCTTGTCTAGAATGAATTTTCAACATATAGACATATACAATCCAAGGGGGTTTCCCTTCATGAATTGTAATGCCTTCCAGTTCGGAAATTTGATAGATGGGCAGTGGCATATAATGGCAAGACGTCCGCAACAGTACCAGAAATGTTTCTAAGGAATGACTACAAAAACCAGAAAGTACTTCTAAAGAAAACGAGAGGGAATCCTCTCCTTTTGAATGGCAAAGATTTATTTTCATATAAGCAAAAAAACGATTCTTATATAAGACCAGAAAGTGCTATCTTGTATACCAATAGGTCGTTTTAAAGAAGACCAAACGTGTCCGAATGGCGTGTCTTAAGACACCACTAGTAGAGAAGTTTTACATGACTGGAATACTCAGGAAATATTGTCTACAATACGCGCAGCTATGTTTTTGCCACCTTGAAAATGTGACGTTGTCTGGCAACATCCGATATAGCACATTCTTCCACAAATTATTGATGCACAAATTGTAAACTTAGTTAGATTAGCTTTACTACTTTTAATCCGATTCAAACTGTTTATTTGTCCATTTCTTCTCCATACAAAATTATTTAAATTATTTTCTGACAAAACACACTAAACTATGCAACTATGAAAACAAATTTCCTCTAATATCTTTAGTCCGCAAATGTTCTTAATAAATCAATATTTCAATCCTTTAAAACGAATATCCACCAATAAACATTGTATTGAATCCCAAAAAAGGTGTTTTTTTTAGAAAACTAATTTTTATTTAAATAATATTGTAGATTTTCCTAATGCAAAAGTCATTTTTAAGGAATTTACCTCCATTCTCGACACTGAACAAATAAAAGACCTGTAGCCACAATATCCTTTCACCTTTTCCTTCATTTTAAGCTGATCACACATTTAGTAAAAACGGAAGGCTTAAGTGTTCATAACGCTAAACATTGACTTAATATTTTATAATATGTTTATTCAACCGGTCTCAATCTTACTTCCTTTTCCTCACAAGGACAATTGAAATTAAATCCCTTAGAAAAACACAACATCAAAGCAGGTACACAGGAAAAGATTAATATTTGGTAGAAAATATTTCGTGTACTGTTTTCAAAAAGGGTGTAACATTACGACCAGTTAAATAAACATTTTATTGAAAAGACACACACACACGTGAGATGGATTAACTGTAATATGACTAATATGACAAGCGAAAAGGATCACCAGTTAGGGAAGGCTTAATGCAACAATATTTATAGAAATTTGACAAAAAGGCAAAGGATTTAAAATACAAACACATATATATATGACGAAATCATTTGTAGGTAGTAATTACAAGAACATGTGACGATTTCTAGAACATATTTTCAATCTAACCTAATTTACATAGGCGGCTCAATACAGAACAAATAACCTGGGCAGTTGTGAATTAAATATATAGACGCGGATAATTAATTTAGATTGGGTCAAGACCTTTGTAGTAAATTTCACAATTCCCATGATCCCGGATTTGTCAGCTAATCTTTGGTGAAAAACTTCCTATATGGGAGTAACTGATAGCTGACTCTCACCCCCCTTACTTCTCCCACTGACATCACATTGTTTGAAGTCATAAGTACTTTATGGTTAACTTATATTAATACTCTACCCTCACATCCACATTTTTACTCACATTCTATGAGTTTTCATTTTATTTGCCTAGTTCACAATACAACAGTTTATCCGACAAACAAAGAAAAGATATTATCCTTTACTTCTAACATTGATTCACAATCATTACATGGGTTTTAATCTCTAATCATTTCCAGAAAATTGATATCTTTCAAAAGGTTTCCTTCCAAGGAAACTGATTCAAATTCCTTCACGTTTTTAATGTAAAATTCCACAATTGCTAACCAAAAATATTTTAGTTGGAAATGCCATAAAAAGTGGGTGTAACATTACCACTACACAAAACAAACAAAGGGTTACTGTGAAAAGTAGAAAGGACAGAGGGTGTAACATTACCGAAACAAAGCAAAACAATGGCTAACTGTAGAAGGTGTAAAGTTATGAAGGCGATAATAACAAAATATGGGAATGTAGAAGCAATGGTTTTATGAGTTTACAGTTAAATTCTAATAATTTCGGATGAATAGAAATATTTGAGAACAATTTGGGAAACAGAGATTGAAGATTGGGGCGAAGTCACTATGGTAGTGAGTTAATGTTAAGAGTGGTGACAAAGATGTAACATTTTCTTTACAACTATGTGAACTAGAGCGAAGAGGAGGGCATGGTTTCCATGGTGTAAATGCTAAGGCGTAAATCGGGTAGGGAAATTAAAACTTCGAGGTTTTTAGGGGACTTTCTTCAGTCATCGCTGTCAAAGGCACATTCAATTGTAACTTTAAAAATGGGAGGGAATTTAATAGCTAATATAGAATTGGAAGGGTGGAATTAACATAGATATTACATGTCCCTCCCCATCTTATAGTACTTGAGATTTTAACTTTAAAAGGAAGCTGATTTTCATGAGAAAATGATTGTGTAACACGAAGTCATTCTTTAGATTATGTAGATTTTGCTTGAAACAAGGATATGAAGTAAATAGGAGAGTGAACGAACCATCCAACTGTGATAGGGCCTACAATGGATTGTAAGCATTACCGCCTAATACTAATCATAAAGGCCATTGGGCTGTAATCTATCAATAATTTCTTGGGTAATAAAAAGGGCACATTGATTTTATACGCATACACAGGTTTAAAAAACTACAAACAAGAAAAACATCAGTTTTAGGAAAAACAATTAAAGAAAATGTGATTCAGCCTGGAAAGTGTCAACCTTTAAGGATATTTATTTTTAAAGGTAAATTAAGCTTTTATTTCGGCCAAATATCAAAATGTTTAATTGTAACCAATGGATACCCTTCTACCCTTCAAAAGAGAAAAGAAATTCAAAGGTACGTCAACCAGGCGACATTATTTGAGGACATTGGCAAAGTATATTGGGTATGTGGAGGCTCCAATAGCATGTGGAATTCAAGAATATAAATTTAAAGCTCCAAATAGATGTTTTCTCCTATTGGTGCAGTTCTCATAAGGTGCTAATTTTATACAGTAGTCCTATCGTGCTTGGCAGTTAAATACCAATACCATCCATTACAATATGTTGAAACATTTCAAAAAAATGAGGCCACATTTTCGGAACAACACAACACAATATGTTCTTCCCAAAAAGTATGAATAAGGGCATTACTTAGACACATTTTTCGTATTGGTTAACCTTTAATCAATTTTACCAACATCTGCATCCATCCAACTGCTTCTAGAAAACAATGACCAGAAAATTTCCCTATTATGTGCAAAATCATCGCTCGATTGTCACTTCATATTCATATTTCTATTATCGCCTTCATAACTTTACACCTTCGACTGTTAGCCATTGTTTTGCTTTGTTTCGGTAATGTTACACCCACTCTCCCTTCTCCTTTTCACAGTAACCATTTGTTTGTTTTGTGTAGTGGTAACGTTACACCCACTTTTTTGGCATTTCCAACTAAAATATTTTTGGTTAGCAATTGTGGAATTTTTCACTTAAATATCATGAAATTCTAATCATTTTCCAAAGAAGCAAATTGAATGAGGGTTAGCCAATTCATGGAAAGGTTAAGAGATTAAAACCCATGTAATAACTATGAATCAATGTTAGAAGTTACAAATAAAATTCCTTGGAAGTGATTAATCTGAATATCAGTTGCAATTAAAGTCATTCCTCCCACAGGCAATATGCAAAGATAAGAGATTGTAAGTCATATTACAACTACTCCCACAAGGGCATAATATTGAAACTGATTTAAAACAAGTCGAAAATTGTTAAGTTCGGCAGGGGCGAACTTTTTTATATCCTCCATCAGAAAATATTCTGGACTAAAATGGAATAAATAGTTTGCTTACTTGTCCACAATTTTATATGGACCACGGATACCCAAATGCCTAAAAAATCAACAAATATGTCTAAAAATGTCTTCAATCTGGCGACACCTTTTTATGGGAGCTACATATATCACAGTGTGGACCTAAGTTGAAAAATTTTGATGGAGAAATTCTGTGACCAATGGGAACATCAAATGTCAAATTACAGATAGTTCGGTGAACATATGTAGCAAAACTCCTCAAAATACCTTAAATTGTGAGATACGTTTAAATAGAGGCTATACCGAAACGTGGACCCATGTAACCCTTCTACGAAGTTGACCTGCCTATGGAAAAAGGTCAATCGGGTGCAAAAATATAGCTTTCAATTATTGTGGAATCTATATTGGTGATAATAGAGGGACATGTCCATATCGACTGACTGAGAATTTCTTCCTGATCAAGAATATGCAGACTTCATAGGGTCGTAAATGATTATTTCAGTGCGTTACAAACCGAAAAACAAACTTAATATGCCCTCCATACTATGGTGGAGGGTATACAAATAACAAGTAAGAAGGGCGTTAAGTTCGGCCGGGCCGAACTTGTTATACCCTCCACCACAAGTTGTATTGAAGTAAAATGGAATAATTAGTTTCCTTTCGTGTATGAAGAAGACTTAATACTAAATTTCAGCAATTTCGGTAAAACAATGAGAGGCACCATTCTATGGGGGTTTTTTCAAAACGTCGGTCTATACCGACAAATTTCTGACGGAAAGTTTTTAGGCTCAAAGAAGACAAAATACCAAATTTCCTATATTTCGGTAAGAGAATATGGCTAAAACTAAAAAAATACCGAAAATCAAGAAGTAAGCTTCTATGGGGATATAGGAAGACGTGGACCTATACTTATAATACTCTTCTGGAATATTTTATAACTCTTGGAAGACGAAATAACGAATTTCAGCCATTTCGGTTGGATATTGACGTCACAATCTTCAGTATTACGAAAATCCGGAGGTACCGTTCTATGGGGGCTATATCGAAACGTGGACCTATACCGACGAATTTTAGTCAGAAATGGGGCAACATGAAAGCGTGGACCTGTAAAGACATATTTCTGGCGAACAGTTTTATATCACATTGAAGACTAAATACCAAATTTTAGCCATTTTGGTGGAATATTGAAGACACAACCTTCAAAATACGAAAAATCGGGAGGTACTTTTCCATGGGGGCTATATGAAGGCGTGGACCTATACCGACAAATTTAAAGGGGAAGTTTTAGTACCCCCAGCGAAGTCTAAATACCAAATTTCAGGCATTTCGGTGGAATATTGAGGCCACAACGTTCAAAATACCGAAAATCGGGAGGTACCGTTCTAAGGGAGGGCGGAAGGGGGGGAAGGCATGGACCGATACCGACAAAGTTCTGGGGGAAAGTTTTATACCACCAACGTAGACTACGTACCAAATTTCAGCCATTTCTGTGTGATAATGAAGCTAAAACCTTCAAAATACCGAAAATCGGGAGGTGCCGTTCTATGGGGGCTATATGAAGGTGTGGACCGATACCGACAAAATTCTGAGGGAAAAGTTTAATACCCCTAAAGAAGACTACGTACAAAATTGCAGCTATTTTGTTAGGATAATGAAGCTAAAACCTTAAAAATACCGAAAATCGGGAGGTACCGTTCTATGGGGGCTATATGAATGTGTGGACCGATACCGACAAAATTCTAGGGGATAGTTTTATAGCCCTAAAGAAGACTATGTACCAAATTTCAGCCATTTTGGTAGGATAATGAAGCTAAAACCTTAAAAATACCGAAAATCGGGAGGTACCGTTCTATGGGGGCTATATCAAAACGTGGACCGATATATCCCATTTTCAATACCAACCATCCTGCAAGTAATAAAAACTTCTGTACCAAATTTTGACTCTCTATCTTTAAAATTGTGAGCTGTATCTTGATTTCAACAGACAGACAGACGGACGGACAGACGGACATGGTCAAATCGACATAGAATTTTATGCTGATCAATAATATATATACTTTATAGGGTCTCCGACGATGTGTTACAAACGGAATGACAAATTTAACTATACCCTCCATATGGTGGAGGGTATAATTAGGGCTTATATAGACAGAAGACCTCTAGAAGTCTTCTATAGGGAGAAGACTTTGTGAGGTCTTTTTAAAAAATAAGGTCTCTTGAGGAACTCTATAGGGAGAAGCGCTTCGGAACACTTTTATTGACAGAAGACATCTTGAACTCTGATAATGACAGAATATTTTTGAGGTGTTCTATAGACAGACGTCTTTCGGGGAACATGTAACCCCTATTGGTCGCTTCCCCAGGTGGCTGATAGGGGAATGTCTCCCAGATATGGGTAGTAAAACGTCTTTAAGTAAAGTGGCAGCAAACAGCGTCCGAACCCCAGGAGGAACGGCTGAAACTTGACGGGAAAACTATAAACCCTTAAGAAGGTCACGGGAACCCAATGAAGTAACTCCCCCTGAAAATCATACAATATGAAATATGAAAAAAAAAACACGACCCGCAGTCTCCGGCCAAACGAGGGTGCAACTTCAACACATCTATAAGTTATTGTATGATCGCTTATATCTGGATAACGGTTTTGCAAATAAAGAAGAAGATAGACAAATTACTTCTTGAGGTTTTCCACATAGAGAATATGACTTTAGGTTTTCTATAAACAGAAGATCTCTTAAGGCCTTCTACAGATAAGTAAATTTTAATATAGGCGGAATGCCTCTTAAGTTCTTTTATAGAGGGAAGATTTCGGGTCTTCTATGAAGCCTCCTATGGACGGATGAAGTATTCTGTAGACAGAAGACCTCTTGAGATCTTCTACAGACAGAATACTACTTGAGGTCTTCTATAAACAGAGATTTTCAATAGACAGGAGAAATCTTAAACTTCTTTATAGACAGATGACCTTTTGACCGAAGACCTCTTGAGTTCATCTATGGAAGGAACACTTTTTGAGGTCCTCTATAGACAGAACACTTCTTGAGGTCTGCCATAGAAAGATCTCTTGAGGCCTTCTACAGGCAGAAAAGTTTTTCTGGGATATTCCCGAGGTTTTCCATAGACAGAAGACGTCTTGGGGTCTTCTACAGACAGAAAACTTCTTTTGAGTTATTCTTGTGGTCTTCAACAGACAGCAGACCCTTTGAGGTCTTCTATGGCATTTTGTGTCTATGTGTGAAGAACCACTACCTCTGGGAATTAGCTTTCCGCGGATTCCTTTATGGAACAAATAAATTGATGATGTTTTTTATAGGAGGCAGTAGACCTGCTGAAGTCAAAGGAGACCTGTTAAGGGCTCAAAATACACAGTGAGGTATTCTATTGTCAGTAAACCTTCTATACATATACCACGGTGCTCTTGAATCAAATTTAAAAGGAAGGTGCTTATGCCTGGGGAATTTTTGCGGATTCTGAATCTGCAATGTTCATAGATGAAAAAAATTAAAAAACTAAAAAAAAACAAGTAAGCAAAGGCTATAGTCGGACAGGGCCGACCATACGATACCCTACACCACTATCCTGCGAGTTAGCTTTCAGCAAATCAAAGTTTCTTTTGGACAAATTAACTCATTGTAAGAAATAAATTTTTGAAGTCTGCAACTTTATCACATTAATATGCTGTTTATATTAGAGCTTTTTGCAGGGTTAACCTTCTTTATATGGATTTGTTTGAAATATAAGCAATGGAATTGACATTTAAAACCCAGTCGGTTTGTTAAATCCGGTTATATATAAACGGGGTATAAGTTTAAATAACAATATAATAACTGTTCCACAAACATCACAGAAGGGACAGGGCGTGCACCACGATTCATATTACAGCAATAGTATGGGGCCTACTGTTTATCGCCGAGTCCGAAAGGCATGTCTTAAAACACCACATGTAGAGAAGTTGAACATGGTTGAAATACTCAGAAAATGTCGCCAACTTTACTCAGGGGTATTTTGCCATCGTTGGAAAGTTGATGTTTGCTGGCCGGGAATCGAACGCCCGACCTTCAGCGTGCAAGGCGGGTGTGCAAACAATTGTACCATGGTGGCACCAATAAGTAATTTTAGAACGGACATTTAGTCTGGACCTAATTTTTTGCATATTTATTATTTTGTGCCCTAAATATCCCATCGAATTGGCTGAAAGTTTGTATTAAGTATTCGTTCATCACAATTTTCGACCTGAAATTTATCGGTATAGGTCCAGGTCTTCATGTAGCTCCCATAGAACCGTACCTCCCGATACCCGGTATTTTGAAGGTTGTGGCCTCAATATCAAACTGAAATGGCTGACATTTTGTATTCAGTCTTCGTTGGAGGTAAAAAAAACTTTCCACCTGAAATTTGTCGTTATATGTCCACGTCTTCATATATGTACATAGCTTCCGTAAGCAGAACCTACCGATTTTCTGTACTTTGAAGGTTATGGTCTCAATATCCCTCCGAATTGGCTAAAATTAGGTATTAAGTCTTCATTGGGTGTATTAAACTTTCCATCTGAAATTTGTCGGTATTGGTCTAGGCGTTCATATAGCTCCCATACAACGAAAGCTCTCCATTTTCGACATTTTGAAGATTGTGGCTTTGGTTACAGATTTCTCTATTTTATTGACTTGTCTGAAGTGAATTTCAAACAGAAAAATGTAGACATAAACATTTTAGAAGATATTATTGAAATATATGTAGCATACGAAAATATGTGAAATACAGAAATTTTCCATATGCAAAAATAATATTTGCATATGCATAATTTATACATTTCGCATATTTTTGCATATGTGATATACATATTTCGATTGGAATTTAATTAGAAGCCAAAAATATGCAAATTTTACAAAAATAGGTGTTGCATAAAATTCCGCTGTCTACATATCAATGAGCTGATATTAATCGGGGTGTTCTCATTGATATGAGAGAAGGCTCCCTTGACCCTACTGGGATGTTTGTGGAACAATTATATACAGTACATTTTAAGAAATATTCTTAAATTTGAAAATTGGCGATGTTTACCAATTACTTCTACATCTTTAAATTTTGAACAATTGGACAGGTAATATGTAATAACTGGGAATTTGTCTGTCATGACAGAGAAAATTTGTAGCATGGGAGGAAGATGTGGTTCTCTTCACAAAACCCATTATATCTTAGGTAGTAGGTTCGTTACCAAGCACACATATTATTGCAATTTTCATTAGAGAAAAGATCGGTAGTTAATTTCTCATATACAGGCGACTTTGCCGGTATATGGCCTCCAGGGATTCAAATATGGACCAAAAACAATATGTTTTTATTTAGCATACAAAAGTAATGATCCATTGCACCCGCTAAATAATATCAGATCATCATCAAAAATTGTAGGCATCTTCTTCGACCTAAACCCCTACCTCGTGCAAAATTTCGTGACTATTGATCTGTAATTGCGACCTCTAGTATGCTTTTGATTACATTACAAGCAAAACACTCGATATATTAGGCTGTAACTCTGTTATCTGACCACATAAATCAACATAATTGGCATTAGTTGAAAGGGCAAGAGTTGTCCTTCCAAATACTATTTATGTGGGCGGAATGTGTGGTCAAGGAATAAAAATATTACCGGTATATTAAAAATTTTCACAATTTTCACACAAAAGTTGTGGTCCATTTAACCCTCTAAACATCATCCGATCACCATCTCAAATTGCAAGCTTCTTCTTTGTCATATAATCTTACATTATTTAAAATTTCGATGCGATCGGACTATAATTGCGACATACAGAGCAGCTACAAAATCGGATAAAAATTTTGTTTTTGGTCCATTTCACCCGCTTAATATTTCTCGATCATCACCAGTAAGAATAGGGATCTATTCTGATCTGAACCCGACCTCCATACAAAATTTCGTGACGATCGGTCCATAATTGCGGCCTGGAGCGTGTTTACAATTTATAATGGACAGACGGACGGACGGACGGACAGACACACATCTCAAAATCGCTTTATCTCATCGAGATATGAAGATTGGTATACCACATTAGGGGTCTCCGACGAATATTTCGCGGTGTTACATGAATTTTTACCAAAACAAACTTATAATACCCTTTTCCACATTGTGGTATAGGGTATAATCACCTGAGCGCTTTTTAAATAAATCGCGATTCAAGTAGACATTTTTAAGGGTTTTTTTTAGGATTAGAATTAGGACAATGGATTGACTGTATCGCCTCCTTATACAACAATGTCATGACTGCAATTTCCCAACTTAAACCTATATATCTCAAAAACGGCGGTACACGAGCGATACGAAGATATCAAAAGAATCTATCTTATAGAGAATTTTCATAGCGACAACAGTTCGTTAAGTCTAATTTCAATAGGACTTGCGGTTTCCAAGCAAAATCGTGAAAACCTAAAAAACCCTCAAAAATGTCAACTTGAATCGCGATTTATTAAAAAAGCGCTCCGGCGATTTTTTAGTTTTTTGATTTTTCTCATCTATGAGCATTGTAGTTTCAGAATCAGCAAACACATCCCAGGTGTAAGCACCTTCCATTTAAATTTGATTCAAGAGCACCGTGATACACGATTTTATTTCTTCTATAGACGACTTCTACATAAAGAAAACTACTTGTGGTATTCTTTAGATAGAATACCTCTTGAAGCCTTCTTCAGAAGACAGCAGTACACTTGCGGCCACCTTTAGACAGAAGAATTATTGAGGTTTTCTATAGAAAGAAGCATTTTAGAGGTTTTCTACAGGAAAATACATACCCCTTGAGGCCATCATTATAAAATAGAAGATATTTCGCGGTTTCTTATGAAGGAAAAATGTCATTCTAAGTATTCTATAGAATACTAAAAAATCTATTGTGGTCTGCAGTAGAAGACAGGAGACCTTTTGAGGTTTTCAATGAACTATAGAAGATCATTTGAGGTGTTCTATAGAAGACAGAGGACATTTTGAGGTCCTTAATGAAAAACAGAAGATATTTTGATGTGACGTTTTGATATACTCAATAGAAATCAGATAACATTTTCAGGTCTTTCATTAAAGCAGAAGACTTTTTGAGTTCTTCACTGGACAGAAAAAGGCTTCTTGGGTTTTTAATAGGCATAAGACCTCTAGACGTCTTATATGGACAAAATACCTCTAGGGGCTCTAGGGACCTTCAATAGTTAAAAGACATTTTGAGATCTTCTATTGACAGAAGATATCTTCTGATCTTTTGTAGATATCAAGTTTGTGGCTAAAGATAAATATTAAGCCACATTTTAAGTTCAAATAATCATATAATCCGAGAGCGTATTTACAATAATTTATCCAATTGTTTGTTGTAGAAATAACTGTTCAGTACATATTCTGCAGTTGTTTGCTGTTTGTTTAACTTATCTTAACGCTAATGCTTCTAAATTGTCAATTCCAAATTGCTTGTTTTTTGGTAATAAAACAACATTAAAGAATTCATGCCAAAAAACGTACAAATATTGAATGTAAAGATACAAATTTCCATCAAATATTTTTTATACCCTCAGCATTTATGCTAACGATGATATACACACTTTCATACGGGCAAAATGTGCCTCATCGAAATAATGGTTTTAGACCCCAAGTATGCTTGGATGAAATGTGCTTCAGACAATTTGGAGTCGATTTAGCAATGTCCGTCCGTCTGTCTGTCTGGCTGGTGCGCACGATAACTCTCGAACGGATGAGGCGATTTGGTCCAAAATTTGGCTTTCGTAATATTTTGTCCAAACTTTGTTTAAGTTTGAAGATGGGCCATATCGGTCCACTCCTTCCGGTATCTCCCCCACAAAAGTTCGAAAATGTTCGGAAAATTTGTGCGCACGATAACTCTTGAAGGGAGTAACCGATTTGGTCCATATTTTGCCCATCGTGAAACGTGTATCAGACTTAAATAGGGTTTCAATATGGACTCAATCGGTCCACTCCTTCGGGTACCTCCCACACAAAATTTCGGATAAGTTCAGTTTAGGGCCATCTCTCGAATCGCCTTGATTTTTGTTTTAGCAACTTGTATTCACTGCCCTCCATACGACGGTACAAGTTTCATCAGGGGCAAGTCCATACTTCCTGAGAAAATAGCCTGAAAGTTGCAAAAAAACCCCTATGACACCGTATGAGGTGGTTGGAGCGCAAGATAACTCTCGAACGGATTTGCCGATTCCGTCCAAAATTTGGCCTTAGTAATTTTTTGTCCAAACATAGTTTAAGATTGAAGATAAGCCATAACGGTCCACTCCTTCAGGTACCTCCCCAACAAAAGTTCAAAAATGTTCGGAAAATTTTTTCGTACGGTAACTCTTGAAGGGAGTTGCCAAATTGGTCTATACTTTACACATCCTAATATATATACCAGATATAGATCAGGTTCAAATATAGACTATATTTGTCCACTCTGTCCGGTACCTCCCATACAAAATTTCGGATAAGTTCACTTTAAGACCTGATATCGAATCACTTTGATTTTTGTTGAAGCAACTTGCATTCGCTGCCTCAATTACGATGGTAAATTTTTTTCCGGGGCAAGTCCATACATAGTTGTCGGTTCAAACGCCCAAAATTTTTAAAACCCCGTAAATACATTTTTTTGGGAAAAAATTGTTTGAATTTACACAGGCAAAGCCGACTGATACTTTTTTACTTGTTTTTTTTTTATGCATAAATCCACACTTCCTGAGGAAATTGCAGGAATGCTGTAAAAACCCCATACAGCCATGTGCAGTGGCTGGTGCGCACGACAACTATCCAGGTACTGCATTGTTCCAAAATTTGCGTATCGCAATATTTCTGCGAATCTAAGATGAAGTTCGAAGATGGTGCTTATCGGTTGACGCCTTCCGTTACCTCCCCCACAAAAGCTAAAAATATGCACTCTTTAACGGATCAACCGATTTGGTCTAATCTTTGGATTTCGTAATATTTTGCTCAGACTAAGTTTAATTTCGAAAATGGGCTACACTGGTCCACTCCTTTAGGTAACTGTCTCACAAGAGCTCAGCATGCTTGTTTAAGTGCAGTTTAAAGACTGTTTGAGAATATTTTGTATTTTTTTTGTGGTTCTTTTTACTGCGATATTATGTTTTTCGTGGGAATGTCCATTTTTCTGATACAATCGTTCAAAATCGCAATATCTATCGAAGGAATGATTTCGTCCGTTCCTTAAGGTACCTTTGAGTTATTGACAATAGACTTCGTGTGACCTTCTATATAAATAAACACGCTTTTGAGTTCTTGTATAGACTTTGTATTGAAGTCTTTTATAAATTGAAGACATGTTGATGTCTTCTATGGCAAACAACATACCACTGGAGGCTTTTTATAGACAGAAGAACTATTAAGGTTTTCTATAGAAAGAAAATTTTCGAAGGCTTTCTACAGAAAACTACATACCTCTTGAGATCTTCCATAGAAGATTAAGTGTTTTATAGAAGGCAGAATACCTTTTTGGGGGTTTCTATGAAAAAATGAATACTATTCGAAGTATTCTATGGAAGACAACATACTGGTCTGCAGTAGAGACAGAAGACCATTTTATGTTTTCTATAGAAGACACAAAACCATTCGAGGTGTTCTATAGAATACAGGAGACATCTTGAGGTCTTCCATTAAAGCGAAATACGTTATTGGTTTTTCTCTAGACAGAAGAAGGCCTTTTGACGTTTTCTATAGACAAAATACCGCTAGAAGTCTTTCATAGTTAGAAGACAGAGGACATCTATGGGCAGTAAGTTTTTATGTATTTAATAAGCTCACCCAACCATATGAAGATCGATCAATTCGTTTTCGGGCTGTCGTTGGCTCGGACTTCAAAAGTGTCATTTCGACAAAGACGCGTTTAAAGTTTCCATGCTAAATACAAATCACAATAAATTGTCCCATTCCAATGCTCCTATACCAGCCAATTTTGCTCCGATCGATTTGAAATGTTTGCGGCATACTCTATAGTACCTGTACCTCAAAATAAGCTAATAATTTTTTTTTTCGATTTTTTGAAAGGGACAAGTGGAAGTAACCCTTTAAGAGAAGTCTTAAGCCGCATGTTAGGCTAAAGGAAACATAGAATACGAGAACGTGTTTAAAATAATTTATCCAAATTATTGTTATGCAAATCACTGTTCATTACGTATTCTGCAGTTGTTCGCATTTTCCATTAATTGTTTGTTTTCATGGAAAAACGTACAAGTGTTGGATGTTATTCAAATTTGTACAGAAAGTATTTATTTGTAGTTACTTGCTGTAAATTGTCAAAAAAAGTGTTAAATAAAATACTTAGGAACGAAATTTGTTTTTTTCGACATGATTTGCCTTTGTGTTTTCCAAAAGCAAGACACAAAGGCACCGCTAAATCCAAGCAGAAAAACATTAAATGAGGTATTATAAGCTCCAGTAGACACTTAGGAATCTTGATGTGACACGCACATAATTATATTCAAATAGGTTTCCACATCTCCCGATTCCGATGAACAAAGACTTCAAGGCAGCAGTGCTTCTTACTATTCAATAATAGTGTTCTTTGAAGGCTGAACGACACTTTGGAAATCTTAACAGACACTAAGGAATCCTAATTTCATGTTTAGTAGGAATATACCGCCAGCTATTTATTTAAGCAAGATAGGATGAGACTTTTGGGAACCTTCATCTCCCAATTCTTTAGAATAAAGAAGGAAATTTTTAACACGTGTTTAATATTCTAAGACTGCTAGGAGGTTTCAATAAATTTTGAACATATAAGTAGACACTTAGGAATCTTAATTGCTTGTACCTAAAACAGTCACCGCCTGCCTAGACCTTAAACATGAGAAAAAGAGGAGACATTTGGGAACCTTCATCTGCCAATTCCTTTGAATGAAGAAGAGTTTTTTAAGATATGTCATTAATATTCTGTGACTGATTTCCCTTGGTAGTTTAACACTACAATGATGATCCTAGAAGATGGTAACGAATTTCATGTTCTACCTATGAAAGACTTGAAGGCACTGAATCAAAAGGACATCATATTATTTTTATTCAAAACAAAAGACTTAAGCAACAAACTTGTTTACATAAAATACATTTTTAACACAAGTTAAAGGCATCATCAAAGTGCAGCGCATTGTTTAATCTAATACCTAGATCTATCTCAGAAGACAAGAGGAGAAATCGGGGAATCTTCATGTGTCATTAAGTATTATTCAGAAGACCTAATTAGCTTCCGATGCCTTAGAACGTACAATGAAATTTCAAACCTTTTACTAAACTTGGTTTAAACTATGCACTTTTACGATGATAAAGTACACCATCACGATTTATTTGACATATATTGTATGAAAATGACAACTTAAATCGACTGGATTTGCTAAACCAAGTTGTAGTCTAAATGGGGTATTAGGCCATGTAAACGTAAGAAACCTAGGGGCCTTCTTTATGCTATAGAAGACCTCAAAAGCTTCTTATTCTGCCTTCTTGAGGTCTTTTTAAGGTCTTCTTTAGAAGACAGATGACACCTTGAAATCTGCTATAGCTAGATGACCTTTTCAGCTCTTCTAAAGACGATGGAAGACATCTCTTGCGGATGACAGAATACTTCTTCTATAGAAGGCAGAAGACCTCTTGAGGCTTTTTTTATAGAAGACAGTATATTTCCAGGCACAATAATTTAAAGTGGACACGTGCAATACTATTTAAATGCAAATAAAACACATTTTCCTTTCATATCATTTGTCTTCTATTATACTTAAAAAAATCAATATTTCAATCCTTTAAATCGAAAATCCAGCAAAATCTTTCATAATGATCCGTAAAAGGTGTTTTCTAAGAAAGCCATTTTTATTTCAAAAATATTTTCTATTTTCCTAATACCGAAAGTCATATTTAAGGAACTTATGACCACTTTCAATTTTAGGGAAATGAAGAAAGACCTGTAGCCACAACTTCCTATTTAATCGCCTTTTCCTGCTTCCAAATTTCCAAGCACATATTTTGAAATTTTTAGCCTTCAGTCCTTATACCAAACACTGACTTAATATTTAATAACATGTTTATATAAGCGATCTCTTTTTTTCATTCATTGTTGCCTGGCAAGGAAAACGAGAAAATATATCCCTTAGAAAAACATAACATCAAAGAAGGAACACAGGAAAAGATTAACATTTTTGGACTCTTTTCAAAAAGGGTGTAATATTACGACCAACCAAACAATCAGGAAAGTGAACTGAAATAACACACATCAGAAGGATTAACTGTAATATGACAAGCGGAAAGGATTACCATTTAGGGAAGGATTTAATGCAACAATGTTTTGTAATGAATTTGTCAGAAAAAAGGAGCAAAGAAGGAAGTGTTAGATCGGTAATATACAAACGTAATTATGTAGTAATGAGGAGGAAAGATTGAGATCATGAAGACGGAGAACGCTTATATAAACATATTATTAAATATTAAGTCAGTACTTGGTATGCGGACGGAAGGCTTAACATTACTAAATACACATGTGATGGGAAATATGAATGAAGGAAAAGGCGATTAGTAAGGAAATTGTGGACATACAGGTCCTTTCTTCATTCTCCAAAAATTAAAAGTGGTCATAAATTCCTTTAATATGACTTTCGTTATTGGAAAAATACAAAGTATTTTTAAATAAATATAATTTTCTTAGAAAACACCTTTAAAGGATAATTATGAATGATTTTGCTGGATTTTCGATTTAAAGGATTGAAATATTGATTTTTGTAAGAATAATAAATGACAAACGGTACTAAGGTAAATATGTTTACTGTGTATGCTAATAGTGTTGCACGAGTATTTTGTTATTATTATGGTGACTGAAAATTTTCGTCTTCTAAAGGAGACCTCAAAAGCTCCTCTGCCTTTTCTAGAAGAAGTTTTGTGTCATCCACAAAAGAGGCATTCTGTCATCTTTAGAAGACCTCAAAAGATCATCTACCTGCAGAAGACCTCAAGATATCCTTAAAAGGTCTTCTTTATTCTAAGAGGACCTAAAGGAGGCAGAATAAGAAGCTTTTGCGGTTTTCCATAAAAGAAAGAAGGTTTCTTTCATTTACACAGCCTAAGGATTGAATATTTGTAAAAGGTTTAATATCTCATTCTACGTTCTAAAGTATCGGAAGATAATTAGGCCTTCTGAACATTACTTAATGACACATGAAGGTTCTCTAACGTCTCATCTTGTCTTCTGAGTCAATGCGATACATTTTGGTGATTCCTTTAACATGTGTTAGAAATATATTTCTTGTAAACAAATTTGTTACTTAAGGCTTACCTCTACTTATCGCTTTCAAAAAATCGTAAAAGTACAGGTAGTACAGAGTCGGAGCAAAATTAGCATTGGAAGAGAATAATTTATTGTGATTTGTATGTAGCCTAGAAACTTTAAACGCGTGTTTCTCGAAATGACATTTTTAAAGTCGGTGGCAACAATAGCTTGAAAACGAATTGACCCTTCTGCATATGGGTCTTCTGTCTATAGAAGACCTCAAGAGGTCTTCTGTCTATAGAAGACCTCAACGGGTCTTCTGTCTATAGAAGACCTCAACGGGTCTTCTGTCTATAAAAGACCTCAACAGGTCGTCTGTCTATAGAAGGCCTCAAGAAGTCTTCTGTTCATAGAAGACCTCAAGAGGTCTTCTGTCTATAGAAGACCTCAAGAGTTCTTCTGTCTGTTGAAGACCTCAAGAGGTCCTCTGTCTATAGAAGACATCAACGGGACTTCTATTTATTGTAGTCCTCAAGAGGTCTTCTGTCTATAGGAGACCTCAAGAGGTGTTCTGTCTATAGAAGACCTCAAGAGGTCTTCTTTCTATAGAAGCCCTCAACGGGTCTTCTGTCTATAGAAGACCTCAAGAGGTCTTCTGTCTATAGAAGAGTATAGTTTTGAAACGTTTCTATTTACAAAGACAAACTCTAAACAATCCTACGGTAACCAACTGAAATGGCAGGTTGGCACTTTGTTATCTAAACGAATGACTCCGGGAATTATATACAGTTCCACGATGGGCCTTGTCGGTTCAATACTTCAGGTAAAAAAAGCTCAACACTCTTGCACCTACAGGGGAGAGATTCTATGGACCATTTTCTTAAAGAAAGGGTGCTCAATAAGCACTTTATGCACCTTTTCTTAAAAAAGGTCTTGTTCTATGAACCCTTTTTAAGTAGAGGGTGCTCCTTGTTACCTTTTCTGAAAGAAAGTTTGCCTCATTTGACCCTTTCTAAAAGAAATAGTGCTTCTATTGACATTTTCTGTAAGAAAGGGTGATTTAATAGACCATTTCATAAAAATTGATGCTTCAATGGACCTTTTCTGAAAAAAGGGTTCCTCTGTGGACCCTTTCTGAAAGGAAGGGTGCTTCTTTGGACCTTTTTCAAAGTAAAGGGTGGTTCCGTTGACAGTTTCTAAAGTAAAGGGTGCTTCTGGTGATCCTTTCGGAAGTAAAGTGTGATTTGATTGACCCTTTTTGAAATAAAGGGTGATCTTTTCCTTAAAGAAAGGCTACCTCTATTGACCCTTTCTCAAGAAGTGAATTCTATTTTAATAACCCTTTCTGAATGACTTCTAGGATCAGCGGTTTATTTTTATACCCTCCATCATAGTATGGAGGGTATATTAAGTTTGTCATTCCGTTTGTAACACATCGAACTAATCACTTGCGACCCTATAAAGTATATATATTCTTGATCAGGATAAAATCTAGCCATGTCCGTCAGTCCGTCCGTCTGTTGTAATCACTCTAGCGTCCGCAATAATTGAGATAGAGTGCTGACATTTTGCATCCGAGGGTCTTTTTTCCATAGGCAGGTCAAGTTCGAAGATGGGCTATATCGGTCCACTCTTTGGTATAGCCCCAATATAACGGTACCTCCGGATTTGAGGTATTTTGACGTTCTTCGCCACATTTGCAGACCGAATTAGCTATAATTTGGCACTTAGAGTTCCTAGTGATCAATAAACTTATTTTCCAAAGGATATGGGCATAGGTCCATGTGTTGGTATAGCACCCTAAAACGGTACCTCCCGATTTTCGGTATTTTGACAATTTTAGCTACAATTTTTAACCGAACTATCTGCAATTTGACATTTGAGGTTCTCAGTGGTCATGAAACATCTCCACGAAACATCGTCAACATAGGTCCATGTTATGGTATAGCCCTTATATATCAGGAACATCCCGTTTTTCGGTATTTTGAGAATTTTAGCTACAATTTTTAACCGAACTAGCTGTAATTTGCCATTTGAGGTTCTCAGTGACCATGAAATATCTCCACCAAACATCGTCAATATAGGTCCATGTTTTGGTATAGCCCCCATATAACGGTGCCTCCCGATTTTCGGTATTTTGAGAATTTTAGCCACAATTTTTAACCGAACTAGCTGTAAGTTTGCAATTTGAGGTTCTCAGTGGTCATGAAACATCTCCAACGAAACATCGTCAACATAGGTCCATGTTTTGGTATGGCCCCCTTATAACCGTACCTCCCGATTTTCGGTATTTTGAGCATTTTAGTTAAAATTTTTAACAGAACTAGCTGAATTTTAACATTTGAGGTTCTCAGTGGTCATGAAACATCTCCACGAAACATCGTCAAAATAGGTCCATGTTTTGGTATAGCCCCCATATATCGGTACCTCCCGATTTTCGGTATTTTGAGAATTTTAGCTACAATATTTAACCGAACTAGCTGTAATTTGCCATTAGAGGTTCTCAGTGGTAATGAAACATCTCCTAAAAACATCGTCAACATAGGTCCATGTTTTGGTGTAGCCCCCATATAACGGTACCTCCCGATTTTCGGTATTTTGAGAATTTTAGCTACAGTTTTTAACCGAAATAGCTGTAATTTGACATTCTTAATTCAATTCAAAACAGGCGTTGCAATGCTTCAGACCAAGAAATTAGGATTCCTTATTGTCTGCTAAGTTGTTCAAAATGTTATCTTTGCCTGCAAAGGAAAACTATTGTGGAATATTAAGAAGCGCTACTGTCATCAAGTCTTTGTTCATCGGAATCGGGAGATGTGAACAGCTATTTGAATATAAATTTGAGCATGTCACAGCAAGATTCCTACTTAGGCTTCTAATACTGCATTTAATTAACTTCTCCGTGGATTTTAGCGGTGCCTTTTTGTCTTCCTTGTAGGAAAAGAAAAGGGAAGAACATTTCGATGAAAACAAGTTTCTTTACTATGTCTTTTGTTCAACATTTTTAGTTGCATATACAGAAGACAACTACAAATAAATATTTTGTATACAAATTTTATTGACGTCCAACACTTGTACGTTTTTCCACGAATTCTTAAAAGTTGTTTTATTACCCACAAAAAACATATCATTAAATTCAATATTGAAAATTTAGGCGCATTGGCGACAAGTCGTTAAGATAAGTTAAACAAATTTTCAACAACTTTAGAATATGTATTGGAAAGTAATGTTCACAATAAAAAAAATATTGATAAATTATTTTAAACACGTTCTTGCGTTCTATTATTTCTACTACCCCTAACCTTTGAGCCATGATTTCTCTTAAGCCACAAACTTACCATTTCTGGTCACGTACAAATATTTTAGAAAATTTTCTTTTTCTGTTATTGACATAACTTACCTCTTCCTTCAACAAGTTAGTTTCAAGCAAACAAAATACTTTTTCTAAATAACCAAAAGCAACAAAAGACCAGAATACCATTCCATTGCCTGTCAATTCCTATTGACAAACTCGCCTTGATTTTCTTTGAGCCATAATATTTATGTTTCAAAAAAACGTGTTGAAAACAATGGTCTTTTTCATGCAAGAAAACTCTTGCCATTGTTTTGAAAAATTTCCCAAGGAAGTGGCAAACAATCAGAATTTGAAATGGTATCGAAAATTAGAATCGAAAAAAAAACTGCACCAAAAACTAACAATGACATTGGTTAGCCAAAGAGGAAGTTATTTGTTAATAATCACAGCATCCCTTTTTAAAAGGAATGAACCGATCGAACCAAGATCTACAACTTTGTAATGCCGCAAATTGCAGTGAAACGTGAGAATTTTGTGATTTTAAAAAATTGCCATCATGACAAGCATGAACAATTAGATTTTGTTTTCCAACAGCATTATCCTTGACACTCTCAAGGAGTAAATATTTATGTGAAGAAAAGAAAACAACCATCTTCTTTAAGAACAACATGCATTTTGAAGAGTTCTTCTTCTCGTGTGCTACTGTCTTCACGTGTTCAGCAACCCCTAATTTGCTGAAGACCGCATTAGTCATGTGCGTCATGATTATTTGCATTAGCTCGCTTTAACTTAACTTCCTCCCGTTCCTTCCGTTACGGAAGGAAGGAAGTGTGCATTGTCTGTCTGTCTCTCTACATGACTAGCTTGTGTGTTGTTAGTCAACGCTTAAGCGTGTTATTCACGCGCATGTCTTCACTTCCACTTTAGGGATCATCAACACACTTCACTTCCGAATTGTTGTTATTGTTTTTGTTATTTGCTTATTTGACTTTGTTGACAGATAACAAGTGTTTTGTTTTATAATATTTGACATTTTGGTTTTTTCCTACGGCATAGGAAGTAGTTATGAATTTTGGTGGTGGAGAAGGGAGAGCCACAAGTGTCAGTGGCCGACTAATTAACATAATTGAAGCAATTCATTTGTTGTTTGAAGGTCTTCATACAGAGCGACAGAGGTCTTCATATAGAAGGTTAAATGTCTTCAACGCCACTAAAAAGTCTCAATTGGCTTTACAAACGGATTTATGGCCTCAACCTGTGTGAACTACGATTTTCATATATGGGTAGATCAAACAAATTTCCAAAGGATACTTCTATAAAAAAGGTGCTTTCTGCACGAAAGGGTGCTACTATATCCGGTTTCTAAAAGAAAGAGTGCTACTATATCCGGTTTCTAAAAGAAAGAGTGCTACTATATACCCTTTCTAAATGAAAGGGTGCTTCCATAACCCCTTCTGAAAGAAACGGTTCTTCTGTAACCCCTTTCCGGAAGAAAGGGTGCTTCCACAACCCCTTTCTGAAAGAAACGGTTCTTCTGTAACCACTTCCCGGAAGAAAGGGTGCTTCTATAACCCCTTTCTGAAAGAAAGGGTGCTTCTATAACCCCTTCATGAAGTAAAGGGTGCTTCTATAACCCCTTTCTGAAAGAAAGGGAGCTTCTATAACCCCTTTCTGAAAGAAAGGGGGCTTCCACAACCCCTTTCTGAAAGAAACGGTTCTTCTGTAACCCCTTTCTGAAAGAAACGGTTCTTCTGTAACCCCTTTCTGAAAGAAACGGAGCTTTTAAAACCCCTTTCTGAAAGAAAGGGTGCTTCTAAAACCCCTTCATGAAATAAAGGGTGCTTCTATAACCCCTTTCTGAAAGAAAGGGTGCTTCTATAACCCCTTTCTGAAAGAAAGGGTGCTTCTATAACCCCTTTCTAAAAGAAAGGGAGCTTCTATAATGAAAGGGTGCTTCTATAACCCCTTTCTGAAAGAAAGGGTGCTTCTATAACCACTTTCTGAAAGAAAGGGTGCTTCTATAACCCCTTTCTCAAAGAAAGGGTGCTTCTATAACCCCTTTCTGAAAGAAAGGGTGCTTCTATAACCCCTTTCTGAAAGAAAGGGTGCTTCTATAACCCCTTTCTGAAAGAAAGGGTGCTTCTATAACCCCTTTCTGAAAGAAAGGGTGCTTCTATAACCCCTTTCTGAAAGAAAGGGTGCTTCTATAACCCCTTTCTGAAAGAAAGGGTGCTTCTATAACCCCTTTCTGAAAGAAAGGGAGCTTCTATAACGAAAGGGTGCTATTATATACCCTTTTTAAGAGAAAGGGTGCCACTATATCCGGTTTCTAAATGAAAGGGTGCTTCCATAACCCCTTCTGAAAGAAACGGTTCTTCTGTAACCCCTTCTGAAAGAAACGGTTCTTCTGTAACCCCTTCTGAAAGAAACGGTTCTTCTGTATCCCCTTTCCGGAAGAAAGAGTGCTTCCACAACCCCTTTCTAAAATAAACGGTTCTTCTGTAACCCATTTCTGAAAGAAACTGAGCTTTTATAACCCCTTTCTGAAAGAAAGGGTGCTTCTATAACCCCTTTCTGAAAGAAAGGGTGCTTTTATAACACCTTTCTGAAAAAAAGAGTGCTTCAATAACCCCTTTCTGAAAGAAAGGGTGCTTCTATAACCCCTTTCTGAAAGAAAGGGTGCTTCTATAACCCCTTTCTGAAAAAAGGGTGCTTCTATAAACCCTTTCTGAAAAAAGGGTGCTTCTATAACCCCTTTCTGAAAAAAGGGTGCTTCTATAACCCCTTTCTAAAAGAAAGGGTTTTTCTATAACCCCTTTCTGAAAAAAGGGTGCTTCTATAACCCCTTTCTGAAAAAAGGGTGCTTCTATAACCCCTTTCTGAAAAAAGGGTGCTTCTATAATCCCTTTCTAAAAGAAAGGGTTTTTCTATAACCCCTTTCTGAAAAAAGGGTGCTTCTATAACCCCTTTCTGAAAAAAAGAGTGCTTCAATAACCCCTTTCTGAAAGAAAGGGTGCTTCTATAACCCCTTTCTGAAAGAAAGGGTGCTTCTATAACCCCTTTCTGAAAAAAGGGTGCTTCTATAACCCTTTCTGAAAAAAGGGTGCTTCTATAACCCCTTTCTGAAAAAAGGGTGCTTCTATAACCCCTTTCTGAAAGAAAAGGTACTTCTATAACCCCTTTCTGAAAGAAAAGGTACTTCTATAACCCCTTTCTAAAAGAAAGGGTGTTTCTATAACCCCTTTCTGAAAGAAAGGGTGCTTCTATAACCCCTTTCTAAAAGAAAGGGTGCTTCTATAATCCCTTTCTAAAAGAAAGGGTTTTTCTATAACCCCTTTCTGAAAAAAGGGTGCTTCTATAACCCCTTTCTGAAAAAAGGTTGCTTCTATAACCCCTTTCTGAAAGAAAAGGTGCTTCTATAATCCCTTTCTAAAAGAAAGGGTGTTTCTATAACCCCTTTCTAAAAAAGGGTGCTTCTATAACCCCTTTCTAAAAAAGGGTGCTTCTATAACCCCTTTCTGAAAGAAAGGGTGCTTCTATAACCCCTTTCTGAAAAAAGGGTGCTTCAATAACCCCTTTCTGAAAGAAAGGGTGCTTCTATAACCCCTTTCTGAAAAAAGGGTGCTTCAATAACCCCTTTCTGAAAAAAGGGTGCTTCTATAGTCCCTTTTTTAAAAGAAAGGCTGCTTCTATAGTCCCTTTCTTAAAGAAGGGGTGCTTCTATAGTCCCTTTATATAAGAAAGGGTGCTTCTATAGTCCCTTTATAAAAGAAATGGTGCTTCTATAGTCCCTTTCTAAAAGAAAGGGTACTTCTATTGTCCCTTTGTAAAAGAAAGGGTGCTTCTATAGTCCCTTTCTAAAACAAAGGGTGCTTCTATTGTCCCTTTCTAAAACAAAGGGTGCTTCTATAGTCCCTTTCTAAAAGAAAGGGTGCTTCTATAGTCCCTTTCTAAAAGAGAGGGTGCTTCTATTGTCCCTTTCTAAAAGAAAGGGTGCTTCTATTGTCCCTTTCTAAAAGAAAGGGTGCTTCTATTGTCCCTTTCTAAAAGAAAGGGTGCTTCTATTGTCCCTTTCTAAAAGAAAGGGTGCTTCTATAGTTCCTTTCTAAAAGAAAGGGTGCTTCTATTGTACCTTTCTAAAAGAAAGGGTGATTCTATAGTCCCTTTCTAAAATAAAGCGTGCTTCTATAGTCCCTTTCTAAAAGAAAGGGTGCTTCTATAGTCCCTTTATAAAAGAAAGGGTGCTTCTATAGTCCCTTTCTAAAAGAAAGGGTGCTTCTGTAGTTCTTGCTAAAAGAAATGGTGCTTCTATAGACCCTTGCTAAAAGAAATGGTGCTTCTATAGACCCTTGCTAAAAGAAATGGTGCTTCTATAGACCCTTGCTAAAAGAAATGGTGCTTCTATAGACCCTTGCTAAAAGGAAGTTTACTTCAATAGACCATTTCTGAAAGAAAGAGTGTTTCTATGATGCTTCTATAGACCCTTTGTGAAAGAAAGAGTGTTTCTACGGCGCTTCTATAGACCCTTTCTGAAAGAAAGGGTGCTCCTATGGACCCTTTCGAAAATAAATGTTGTTTCTATAGACCCTTTCTGAAGAAAAAGTTCTTCTGTAGACCCTTTCTGAAAATAAATGGTACTTCTATAGACCCTTTCTGAAGAAACGGGTGCTCCTATAGACCATTTCTGAATATAAATGTTGTTTCTATAAACCCTTTCTGAAGAAAAGGGTGTTTCTATGGACTCTTTCTGAAAGGTTAATCTATAGACCGTTTTTGAGAGAAAGGGTTAATCTATATACCCTTTCTGAAAGATAGGGTGCTTCTACAGACCCTCTCTGAAAGATAGGGTGCTCCTAGTCGGCCCCTTCCCTTAATTGTGATCCTTTCCGCTTGTCATATTGCAGTTAATCTTTTGATGCGTGTTTTTTCAGTTTACTTTCCTGATTGTTTTGTTGGTCGTAATGTTACACCCTTTTTGAAAAGATTAGAAGAAATACGTTCTACAAAAATTTAATATTTTCCTGTGTTGCTACTTTGATGTTATGTTTTTTCCAAGGGATTTATTTTCTCTTTTTTCTTGCCAGGAAACAATGAATGAAAATTGAGATTGCTTATATAAACATATTATTAAATATTAAGTCAGTGTTTGGTATGCGGACAAAATATGTGATCTGGAATTTGAATGAAGGAAAAAGCGATTAGAAAAAAAGTTGTGGCTATACAGGCCCTTTCTTCGTTCTCCTGAAATTAAAAGTGGTCATAAGTTCCTTAAATATGACTTTCAGTATTAGGAAAATAGAAAATGTTTTTTAAATAAATATGGCTTTCTTAAGAAACACGTTTTACGGATTATTATGAAAGATTTTGCTGGATTTTAGATTTAAAAGATTGAAATATTGATTTTTTAAGAACAATACAAGACAAATGATATGAAAGGAAAATGTGTTTACTTTGTATGTAAATAGTATTGCACGTGTTTACTTTAAATTGCGGTGAATGAAATATTTTGTTTTCTATAGAAGGCCTCAAAAGGTTCTAGCTTCTATAAAAGAAGTCTTCGGCCATCAACAAAACAGGTCTTATATCATTTATAAAAGAACTCAAAATGTCCTGTGTCTTCTGAAGAAGACCTTAAAAGGTCTTGTTTATTCTACGAAGACCTAATGAATGTAGAGGCCAAAAAGCTTTTGAGGTCTTCCAAAGAAGAAAAAAGGTCTCTAATTTTCTTCCGTTTACAGGGCCTAAGGATTGAATATTAGTAAGAGGTTTTAAATCACATTCTACGTTCTTAAGTATCGAATGATAATTAGGCCTTCTGAACATTACTTAACGACACATGAATATTCCCTTATGTCTCCTCTTGTCTTCTGAGTTAGATCGAAGAATAAGATTAAACAATGCGATGCACTTAGATGATGCCTTTAACATGTGTTACAAATGTATTTTATTTAAACAAGTTTGTTGCTTAAGTTTTTTGTTTTGAATAATTCTAATATTGTTTCATTTTCATTCGGTGCCTTCATGTCTTTCATAGGTAGAATACGAAATTCGTTAGTGTTAAACTACCAAGGGAAATCAGTCATAGAATATTAACGACATATCTTAACAAACTCTTCTTCGTTCAAAGGAATTGGCAGATGAAGGTTACCAATTGTCTCCTCTCTTTCTCATGTTTAAAGTTTACGCAGGCGGTGACTGTTTTGGGTACAAGCAACTAAGATTCCTAAGTGTCTACTTATATGTTCAATATTTATTGTAACCCCCTAACAGTCTTAGAATATTAAACACGTGTTAAAAATTTCCTTCTTTATTCTAAGGAATTGGGAGATGAAGGTTCCCAAAAGTCTCATCCCATTTTGCTTAAAATAATAGCTGGCGGTATATTCCTACTAAACATGAAATTAAGATTCCTTAGTGTCTGTTAAGATTTTCAAAGTGTCGTTAAAGATTTAAAGAACACCATTATTGAATAGTAAGAAGCACTGCTGCCTTGAAGTCTTTGTTCATCGGAATCGGGAGATGTGAACACCTATTTGAATATAATTATGTGCGTGTCACATCAAGATTCCTAAGTGTCTACTGGTGCTTATAATACCGCATTTAATGCTTTTCTCCTTAGTTTTAGCGGTGCCTTTGCGTCTTCCTTTTGGAAAACACAAAGGCAAATCATGTCGATAGAAACAAATTTCGTTCCTAAGTATTTTATTTAACACTTTTTTTGACAATTTACAGAAAGTAACTACAAATAAATACTTTCTGTACAAATTTGAATAACATCCAACACTTGTACGTTTTTCCATGAAAACAAACAATTAATGGAAAATGTATGCCCATTGGCGTTAAGATAACACTGTGTGTAATTTTTTGTGTCATGGAAAATTAACCATATTCTGACACCGCAGCGTAATGGAAAACGAAAAAAGAAGACACGTGTCTCGTCGTTTTTCCCTGTTACTTCGAATTTCGCGGTTTTGGGCCCCCAATTTTGTCAGGCTAATATCTTCTAAACCGCTAAGAATTTTGGTTTACTCGTGGAGGCAAAGTTGTAGCTCTTATCTTACAGAATAATAATTATGAAGGCATAAAATCCATTCAACCTTATCTTCAAGGTCAAAATCGTTAAGGTCAAGTTTCCGTTATAATTTTTTCTCAGATTTTGGACAGATATCAAACCGATCAAAATTGAATCAAACAACCAACTACAAAAATGTACCTTAGATTTGTAGTTGCTTGTATTCTCGAATTTTGAACGGTTCGGTATCTATGGACCAGAATCGGAAAAAAAAAGTATAAAAATCGAATATTTTCTAAAGTTTTTTGCTATTTTGACGTTTAAGAACAGTTCGTAGTGGGCTCTGATGTTCCACAAAGTTGTATACTGATATATTCGCTACATTATTGTGGTTGAATGTTTTCTTGAATTTTGAATGGTTTAATTTCTATGGAGCAGAAACCGAAAAAAGAAAATACAAGTTGCATTTGTTTTGCTATTTTGACCTCTAAGAACCATTTCTACAGGGTTCGTATGTTCTCGAAAGTTGTTTATTGAGATCTAAGGTACATTTGTACATTGTAGTAGGTTGTTTGATTCAATTTTGATCGGTTTGATATCTGTAGGTCAAAATCTGAGAAAAAATTATAACGGAAACTTGACCTTAACGATGTTGACCTTGAAGATAAGGTTGAATGGGTTTTATGTCTTCACAATTATTATTCTTTAAGATGAGAGCTACAACTTTGCCTCCACGAGTAAACCAAAATTCTTAGCGGTTTAGAAGATATGAGCCTGACAAAATGGTCCTTTTTGACATCAAGGCCTCAGGTCTTTGGGAGCCCATACCCGCGAAATTCGAAGTAACAGGGAAAAACGCCGAGACACGTGTCTTCTTATTTTTCGTCTTCTATCACGCTGCGGTGTCAGAATGTGGTTAATTTTTTTCGTGTCGCACAGTGTAAATTAAACAAACTGTCAACAACTGCAGAATATGTACCGAACAGTTTTTTTTTTCACAACAAAAATTTGGATAAATTATTTTAAACTCTTTCTCGTATTCTATGTTTCCTTTAGCCTAACATGCGGCTTAAGACTTCTCTTAAGCCACAAACTTACTGCCCATAGTAAATAGCAGGATGTCCTCTGTTTTCTAACTATGAAAGACTTCTAGCGGTATTTTATCTATAGAAAACATCAATAGGTCTTCTTCTGTCTAGAGAAAAGCCAATAACGTATTTCGCTTTAACGGAAGACCTCAAACGGTATTCTGTCTTCTATAAAAACACTCTATCTTCTATGGAAGACTTCAAGAGGTATGTAGTTTTATGCAGAAAGCCTTCGAAAATTTTCTTTCTATAAAAAACCTTAATAGTTCTTCTGTCTATAAAAAGCCTCCAGTGGTATGTTGTTTGCTATAGAAGACAACAACAAGTCTTCTATTATAAAAGGCTTCAAGACAAACTCTATACAAGAACTCAAAAGCCTGTTTATCTATATAGAAGGTCACATGAAGTCTATTGTCAATAACTAAAAATGTTTTTTTCTTGTTTTGTTCCATAATGAAATCCGCCTTATTATATCTTTAGAAGATCTCAAGAGGTATTATGTTTATAGAAGACCCCAAGTGGTATTATGTCTACAGAAGATCTCATCTGTCCATGGGACGCCTCAAAAAGTCTTCTGTCTATCGAAAACCTCAAGAATTATTCTGTCCATAAAAGACCTCTAGACATTTTCTGTCTATAGAAGACTTAAAGAAAATTTCTGTCTGACCTCACTAAGTCATATGTCTATAGAAGATTTAAAAAATTGTCTGCCATAAGCGTATTTCAGAATGCCTTCCGTCAATAAAAGTCTTCAAGAGGACTTCTTACTATAGAAGTCCTCAAGAGGTCTTCTTTTTTTTAAGGACCTTAATAAGTCTGTCTGTCTATAGAAGAATTTTTCAGAATTGTGTGGCTCTTTATGGACATATGGACCTGCCGACTTGGATCACAGCCCAAAAGTGTTGCGGAAAAGATACCTGAAGGTATCCGCGTTGCTGACCCGTCGTAATGAGTTTTAATGACAACTTTTATCGACTTAATGCTTGACAATTCAAAAATAGGTATTTTCTACCTCACTTCTTCGGTCCATTGTCAAACCGAGAAGGATTTTAAATTTATCAACAGATTTTGTCTGTAACCTTTCTTTTCTCTTACGGACTTTGTCGGATTTTTCGCCAATTTGTGCCTTTTAGGATTTATTATCGTCCATGTCACTGTCTTTATCCTAAAGCGATCTAATTATAAAAGTTAAAAAAATTGTCAAATCGAATTCTCCCGCTTATTGAGACTTATATGTTTTAGCTTTTCATGGCTGATGGACCGTTAAACATCACCATTTAAGTACATTTGTAAATATATAGTTTTTCTTGATCGGGGCGCAACCACCGTTGTCTCGAAAACTAATTTGCAACCTGATGCACTCATAAGTTTAGCAAACACAGCGATTATAAAATAATTGGCCCCGAAATTCGTCTACAAATATATAGCATTTTGGACCACGGAACATTTCTGAATATTTTCTGAAAATTAGGTTCAGTAGTTTTGGAAAAATAATGTTTTGAAAAGAGTGGGCGTGGTCATCAGTTTTTAAGATATAACATATTAAAAAAGTGTACCTGCTCCGTTATTTTGGCTCCAAATATGTACCTAGGGTGCACACAACTTCATTGCCTACCAAAATGTATGCTGAAACCGATATAATCATAAGTTTGGCTTATACATGTAGCGTTTAACAGAAAGGCATGGGGAAGGTACGCCACCTCTTCCGAAATTCATAAAATATACATAACAACGGCAAATATTGAGCTTTTGCTGCAAATTTTATGGAAATCCCTTTAGTAGTATTTTAGTTATGACATATTAAAAAAAACAGGCGTGGTCGGGCCTACAGGCCCCAAAGAAGTACCTAGATTGTAGATTAATCCGTAAATTTTTATTCCGAAACATACATAATTTTTGCAAATATAACGGTTTTTTTTAAAAATATCGTATAGGGGAGGTACCCCGCCCCCTCTGGAATTCAATAAAATATGCAACCTGTTTTCGGGGGCGTGGTAAACTTTCCTTTCCAAAAAACCTAAGTTGGTTATGACAGCATTTGATTTTTATTCATAAAGGTAAGGCGTTTTTTTAAATATGCCCCCTTCAAAATTCAAGAATATATGCCTGTACATTCCCTGACATTTTTAGGAAAATCGGTTCAGTAGTTTTTGTAGAAATTATTAAAATTGAAAATTGAAAAAAGTGGGCATGGTCAAATTTTCGTTGCATAAAAACCCAAGTCGAAAATCGGTGCAGCCGTTCTCAACTGATGCCATTACCAAAGAACGATATTTGATTTTTATTTATAAAGTTTTAAAAGTTTAGACAAATCGCGATTTTCTTGAAAATCCCCTCAGTAGTTTTGTAGATATAACCTAATTAGAAAGTGAGCGTGGTCGTATCTTAAGTCCCAAAATAAGTACGTAAGGTTGGAGACACAATCGCCATTGACTCGCAATTAAATTTCCAAACTGATACATTCGTATTTGTAGCAAATATTGCATTTTTACAAAAATAGGGCATAGGGGATGTACCCGCCCGATCCGAAAGTCAAAAAATATGTTGCCTATTTTTATCGGGAACCTGAAAGTTTCAGGAAAATTGATTCAGTAGTTTCGTAGATATAACATATTTTTTTAAAAAGTGGGCGTTGTCCAGTCTTAATGCCCAAAATAAGCACGTATGGTCGGAGACACAATCCCCATTGACTCGGAAATTAATTTTCAAAGCGATACATTTGTAATTTTTTTTTTTTTTCATTTATTCATTTATTAGTAATACAAAAAGCCTTAAAGGCCAAAACACTAGTATTACATAGCAAAACATTCCTAAATAGAAAAAAACTAACAATAATATGTTATAAATCTCCACTTCATTTTACTTCGTCTTGTTGGCTCCCCAGCCATAATTATACACAATTAAAAAAAAAATATATAAATATATAAAGATGAATTGACTAGGCGGCAAATAGCAGAAACAGCATAGATACAAATATTTTGTATAGGGAAGATTCGGTTAGAGT
>NW_027411862.1:0-75991 GCF_047663935.1 Musca autumnalis | reverse complement strand
CACAAAGTCAATATGATGCCCAAAATAGAGCTTTTTATCTATTATATGTCCCAAGCATTTGTAGCGGTCTAGTAGATAAATAATTACACAGCTTTAAACGAAAAGCGTTATTAGAATGCGAAAAAATTCGCAGTTCAAGAGGTAAAAAATTCCAGCATCTTGCAACACGAATAACAAAGGACATTTCAAATCGCGAATTACAAATCAGGGGTAAACTAATCTGGGGATTTCTAATAGAGTGAATAAAATTAAATATCGTACACAATGGTGAGGGTATCCCAGTTTTTATAATTTTATAAAACAATAGCAGGTTTCGCTGATAAACATATTGTTCGAACGACATTCCTAGAAATAATTTAACAAACGGCGAAATATGATCACGCCTGCGGATATTATAAGCAAACCGAACAATGGAGTTTATGATGCAATTAAGCTTATCGAGATTGTAATTGACAGTTCCAGATGTTATTTCAAGAGCGTACGAAACTAGCGGCATTAATAAGGCATATGCAATTCTGCACTTGACCCAAGATGGATAATAAAAACCAGTCGAGTAGAGTTTCCGTAGGGTACCATAAACCCTGGCATGCACAAAGTCAATATGATGCCAAAATAGAGCTTTTTATCTATTATAAGTCCCAAGCATTTGTGGCGGTCTACAAAGTCAACCCTAGATTGCCCTATAACAACATCAATATTTGACTCATTAGACCCAAAAAGAATTGCTTTCGTCTTAGTGGGATTTAAAAGCAAGGAGTTATCACGCGTTGTTGCAAATATTGCATTTTTACAAAAATAGGGCATAGGGGAGGTACCCCGCCCGATCCGAAATTCAACCAAATATGTAGCCTATTTCAACCGGGGGCCATCACTCTACGTTCTCTGAAAATTTCAGGAAAATCTATAGAGTAGTTTCATAGATATAACATATTTATAAAGGTGGGCGGAAAAGTGGGCGTGGCCAATTTTTCTTTGCATAAAAACCTAAACTGTACTAAGACTAACATTTCCACAAAAAATTATCCAAATCGCTCCAGCTGTTTTCAACTGATTCAATTACCAACAAACGACAATTGAGTTTTATATATAAAGATTCAAATACTTTCTGAAAAAAAGCGCCGCAGTCAAAAATATTATTGAAAAAATCGCGCGATTTTCAGAAAGTTTTAAACATTTTTACAAAAACTTTTTTCTCTGTTCCAGAACCTGCAAGAAGCTACTATGTTTTACTACGATAACATTTTTTCCTTTATGTTATCGGAAAAATAGTAAAAATTAGTAGATTCTTGCAGATCTGGAACAGACCATTTGTCTTCTTAAATTTTTATACCCTCAGCATTTATGCTAACGAGGGTATACACACTTTCATACGGGCAAAATGTGACTCATCGAAATAATGGTTTTAGACCCCAAGTATGTTTGGACGATATGTGTTTCAGACAATTTGGAGTCGATTGAGCAATGTCCGTCCATCTGTCTGTCTGGCAGGCTGGCTGGAGCGCACGATAACTCTCAAACGGATCAACCGATTCGATACAAAATTTGGCTTTCGTAATATTTTGTCAAAAGACAAAAAGTTCGCAAATGTTCGGAAAATTTGTGCGCCCGATAACTCTTGAAGGAAGTAGCCGATTTGGTCCATACTGTGCACATCATGAAAGTTCTACCAGACTTAGATGAGGATCCAATATGGACTCAATCGGCCTATTCCTTCGAGTACCTCCCACACAAAATTTCGGAAAAGTTCAGTTTAGGACCACTTCACGAATCGCTTTGATTTTTGTTGTAGCAACTTGCATTCACTGCCCCCCTTTTATTACGGTATAAGCTTAATCAGGGGCAAGGCCATACTTCCTGAGAAAATAGCCTGAAAGGTACAAAAAAAAGCCCTATGACACCGTGTGTAGTGGTTGGAGCGCAAGACAACTGTCGAACGGATTTTGTGCAAACTTAGTTTAAGTTCGAAGATAAGCCATACTCCTTCAGGTACCTCCCCCACAAAAGTTCAAAAATGTTCGGAAAATTGTGCACACGATAACTCTTGATGGGAGTGATCCATTTGGTCCATACTTTACACATACAAAAATATCTACCAGATACAGATCAGGTTCGAATATGGACTATATTTGTCCACTCCTTCGGGTACCGCCGACACAAAATTTTGGATAAATTCACTTTAAGACCTGCTCTCGAATCACTTTGATTTTTGTTGAAGCAACTTGCATTCACTGCCTCAATTACGACAGTAAAAGTTTTTTCAAGGGCAAGTCCATACTTCTTGAGAAAAGAGCGCGAAAGTTGTAAAAACCCCTATGGCAACATATGTAGCGACTGGAGAGCTCGAACCGAATACTGCGTTCGTCCACACATTGGATATCGTAATATTTCTTCGAATATTAGATAAAATTCGAAGGTGGAAGGAGCGGACCTTCCGATACCTCCCCCAACAAAAGTTCGAAAGTATTCGGTAAATTTGTACTCTAAATGTTGTCGAAACTCTGTTTAAAAAGCCCTATATATCGATATCCCCCTATATATTGAAAACCCCCCTAAATACGTAAGTTTTTTTGGAAAAAAGTACGAGTATTTCAATCCACAGGGTATATCTCTGTCGGCAATGTCGACTGATACTTGTACTTTCAGTTCTACGTCCAAAAATTAAAAGTTTGTTTTTTTTCAAAGATATTTAATTTCTATATGTGACTTGATAGCAAACATATTAAAACTAAGGACATTAGGTCAAAATATAGGAAGGTGTAGGCGTGGGGTGCCCCTAAAGACGAAAAATTTTCCCACTTTCGGAAAATATGTAATTTTTGCAAATTTCTCGAGAAAGAAATAGCTATTTCTCTGAAACTATAACAGATATTGTGTTCATTTTTTCTCAGGTACTAAATTTGGACTAGAACTTTTGTGGAACAACATGGAGAGTCTCGTCCTTCAGTCCATATGTACTTTTGTACCCGTCCGTTTAACATTTGTTTAAATTTATTGAAATTATATGGGTAAAAATGTGTGTTTTTTCCACACCGTTTCCAATATGAATTACAGCTTTGTTTACAAAAAAGGACATTTTTTTAAGTATATGAGTTTTTTACGAGTTATATAAGTTTTGTGAAAACCCAAGGAATATTTTTTTAAACTTAAAAAAAACTATTTTTTTTATTTTTTTTTTTTAATTTTTGAATAATCTCTTCGATTTTTTTTTAGTTTTTTTGGTATTTTTATAGTTTATTTTTTTTTCGTTTTACCATCTTTACTATATAGGAAGATATAAAAACACAAAAACACTGGTATTTTGATGAAAAATAGTAAACAAACTCAAAGGTCTATCGTTGACCTTAAGTTTCTCTGCAACTGCCAGACCTAATTTGACCGCTTGTAATTTATTTGAAAGCTGATTGTGTTATCTGATTAACAAAGGAAGAATTATGAAAATATCTTTATCCGTTCATAGTTACAGAATTTTGACAAGGAAAAAACGATTCTGAACCACTGTGAGTAGCGGAAGTTTTGTCATTAAGACATATGTATGTTATCAGCAAAATCGATAATATGTAACGATTTTATGATCAAATTAGCGGGAAACAAACGACTATGTCATTTTGGTTATAATGTGAGCCCCTAACCCCTTCTTCAGTTAAAAATTTTCTTACAGTGGCTTCAAAAAATGTTCCAAAAATTCTGAAAAGTAGACATTTTAAAAGCTTTTTGGGCGAAGGCTTTTTTATCGAATCACTTTAATAATAAAAATTTATGTAAACTAAGGTAAAAACTCATCAAAATATCATACAGGGATTCGAGGTAGTAAAAAAAGCTCTCACGGTGAACCAGCTTTAAATTGAACGAGCTTACACCTGCGAAGTTTTTGCGGATTCTGAAACAACAATGTTCATAGATGAGAAAATTCAAAAAACCAAAAAATCGTCGGGGCGCTTTTAAAATAATTCGGCCAAAGTTCAAATTTTTAGGGGTTTTTTAGGTTTTCATGATTTTGCTGGGAAACCGCAAGCCCTATCAAAATGATATTTTCGTAGGTTTTACCATTTTGAGATATAGAAGTTCAAATTAGGATAATGACTGCAATTTCCCAACTTAAACTGATATATCTGAAAAAATGGTACAACCTGGAAAAAAATTACGAAGGCCAATATTGTAGAGAATTTTCACAGCTATAAGATTGTTCCCATTTCGGTAAGACTTACCGTTTTGAAGCAAAATCGCGAAAACATAACAAAAAACCTAAACATCTGACCTGAACTTATATATCTCAAAAATGGATGTTTTTGGTTTTTATACCCTCCACCATAGTATGGAGGGTATATTAAGTTTGTCATTCCGTTTGTAACACATCGAACTAATCATTTGCGACCCTATAAAGTATATATATTCTTGATCAGGATAAAATTCTAAGACGATCTAGCCATGTCCGTCAGTCCGTCTGATGTAATCACTCTAGCGTCCGCAATAATTGAGATAGAGTGCTGAAATTTTGCCCCCGAGGGTCTTTTTTCCAAAGGCAGGTCAAGTTCGAAGATGAGCTATATCGGTCCACTATTTGGTATAGCCCCCATATAACGGTACCTCCGGATTTGAGCTATTTTGACGTTCTTCGCCACATTTGCAGACCGAAGTAGCTATAATTTGGCACTTAGTGTTCCTAGTGATCAAAAGGTCCATGTTTTGGTATAGTCCCCATATAACGGTACCTCCGGATTTTCGGTATTTTGAGAATTTTAGCTACAGTTTTTAACCGAAATAGCTATAATATAACATTTGAAGTTCTCAGTGGTCATAAAACATTTCCAACAAACATCGTCAACATAGGTCCATGTTTTGGTATAGCCCCCATATAACGGTACCTCCCGATTTTCGGTATTTTGAGAATTTTAGCTGCAATTTTTAACCGAACTAGCTGTAATTTGCAATTTGAGGTTCTCAGTGGTCATAAAACATTTCCGCCAAACATCGTCAAAATAGGTCCATGTTTTGGTATAGCCCCCATATAACGGTACCTCCCGATTTTCGGTATTTTGAGAATTTTAGCTACAATTTTTAACAGAACTAGCTGTAATTTGCAATTTGAGGTTCCCAGTGATCATGAAACATCTTCAACAAACACCGTTAACATAGGTCCATGTTTTGGTATAGCCCCCATATAACGGTACCTCCCGATTTTCGGTATTTTGAGAATTTTAGGTACACTTTTTAACCGAAATAGCTGTAATGATCGGTATTTTCAGAATTTTAGCTACAATTTTGTCTATTCAAAAATAATCGTCAATATAGGTCCATGTTTTGGTATATCCCCCCATGTAACTGTACCTCCCGATTTTCGGGAATTTTCAGTGGTCACGAAATTTCTTCACTAAAATTCGTCAACATGGCTCCATTTTTGAGGGTCTTCATTGTTTTGATGAAACTACCCTCAATTTGACTCTTGAAATTCCCTGCAGCTATACAATTTTTCGCCAAAAAATTTAAAGATAGGTTGACTCTTTGATATAACCCCGTAGGTGGTACCTTTCACCTAGCTGAACACATTTTTTTAGATTAGATTAGATTAGATTAGATAACAATGTGCAACAAAATGGAGGTGAAAGTCTGGGGCACGGAAAATTCCTCTTGGGAAAGAAAGGCCTTGGTGAGTATATTATGAACCCCGAAGGACAGATCCGCGTTGAGTTGAACTTCCGCGTTATGGCGTGATGAAATTTTTGTTAGAGACCCTGTGGGCCATCATGAATTAGCGTTATATCTTTGTTCACTGTTGCTTAAGTGCTCTACAAAAACAACAGACAAAGATGTAATGTTAATTCACGATGGCTTACAGGGTCTCTTGCAAAAACTTCATCACGCCATAACGTGAAAGTTCGACTCACGGCGCATCTGTCCTTCGGGGTTTTTAATATACACACACCAAGGGCTTTCATCTCCAAAAGGAATTATCTCTGCCCCAATATTTGTGTTCACAGTGTAATTTAAGCAATAGTGGGAGGCAGTAGGAGTCTATCCATTATCGAAAAGTCGTTACACCTAAAATTGTGAAAGGGCCCTAATTATTCCATTTTAATTAAGACTATTTTATGGTGGAGGGTATAAAAAGTTCGGCCCGGCCGAACTTAACAACTTTTGACTTGCTTTTTTTTCTCATCTATGAACATTTCACTTTCAGAATCCGCAAAAACTTCATAGGTGTAATCCCCGTTCATTTAAAGTTGGTTCAAGATCACCGTGCTCTGCTAATACCTATAGGCCCTTTCAGAAAGAAGGTGTGCTTCTATAGACCCTTTCTTAAAAATCGCTGCTTCTATAGAACATTTCTGAAAGAAGACCACAGGTCTTCATATGGAAGGACACAGGTCTTCATATGGAAGACCTCATGTCCTTGTATCGAAGACATCATGTCTGTCTTCCTTAATAAGACCTGCGATACGTTATATAAATACCTGTATCTGTCTATATGAGGACCTGTGCAATGCTGAAGTCATAAAAGATACCCGGGCTTCATAGGTATCTTTTATGACTTCACAAATTGTTTTTAGTAAAAAGTTTAAAATTGTATGTGTTTATGTTTTTAATATTTTATATATTTTAATATTTGTTACAAATAGCAAAATCGGGTATTTGATTGACACATGCACCTCTTTGTTCGTTGAAGTATGGATAATTTGGATTAATGCTCGCACAACTTCTGTCCATACCTTCTTGTTCTGTTTCATAGAGGCAGTAGTAGTAGTCGGTGCAACCCAAAGCTGATACAAACGATTGATTGAGGTTGCCACAGCGATCGTGTCTACACTTCACCGTAAAGGGTGTTACACAAGCTTGTTGGCTTTGATCGAAATGTGTACTTACTGGACATTTGTTCCAAATACCATAGGAACCAATTCTTTCACAGGAGTAATAACCCATACATGTGTGGCCATCTTCGACGAAGAAGGGATCATCATCCGAGCTACTGATGGGATTTACTGCACATGCGGTTGGACTATTTGGCAGAGGTATAAAAACACCTGGACCAAGTGTTATAGTTTCAGGAGGTTCGGTTACAGGCGCACAAACATTTGTCGGTGTACACGAATTCGTAGATTGACTGTAATAGAGGCCATCAGGACATGATGTACTAACTCCATTACCCTCCAAACATGTCAGGTAATTGCCACACTTGTCGGGATCAGCTACCCACTTTCCATTGGGTATTAAACGGCAAATCGAGACCTGTGGGCATTGATACTCCGCCATATAAACACATGCCTTCAGCGATGGATTGAATACCTGATATGTGGGACAAGAAACACAAGAATATGTGCCATTGTCACAATAACAGGCTCTGGAACAATCATCGGGATCGGCAACATACGATGATGCTTCATCAGCATTACAGCTATTTCCATGTTTGACACCACCATCTACATTATCGGCATGATCACATTGAGCTGTCCTTGGGTTGTATACAAATTCGCCGAGGCAACTGCCTGCCGCTATTAATTCGCCACCACGACAATAACCATAACCATTAACACTGTCAGGATCCGCAATATAGCCTTCATGATAGAACATACATGTTTCGGACATGGTATATGCAGCCAAGGTAAATTGCATTTGCACTGCCAATGTGCAGGCGAACATCAACCATAGAATTTTATACTCTGGAAAGCGTAAAGATGAGAAAATCAATTACTTTCACATTTTGACCAACGCACCTTTCATTTTCTGCTTCTTTGACTTCGGACGTTCGCTATGCAAATGACGACTATTCAGTCATATTCAACTGCAACTGCCTTTATTTATTTACCAGACTTCAATATGACCGAAGAGTTATCGATGGTGTTTCTGTTTTTTTTTTTTTTTTTTTGTTTCAAAACTATCTGACATTTATTTATTTGTTGGTGGCTAATCGCTTATAAATAAAATAAAAATTCGATAATCAGAATTGGGCGATTGGGCGATACGCTTAAAACTAAAGTGTTCCAATAAATCACTACTGAAATTGTGCAGACATAACCCAGTGAAACAATAACAATTCAATAAAATGCCACTTGCAATATTTCCAAGAAAGCAGTTATCATCAATGCACAGATATGGCCCGATATGAGAAGCCAATAAATAGGGTAATATTTAACTTGTGTCGAGAGGAAATGCAACTTGAAAACAAGTAAGAACAGTGGCCGGACGAACTTTAAAAACCCTGCTCTAAAGGTCTTTATTTAGGAGGCCAGAAGTTTTTATATAGAAGACCTGAGTTCTTCAGTAAAAAGGTCAGAGGTCTTCATATAGAATGTCACAGCTATGGAACGCCAGATGTATTTAAAGGAAAACATTTTTTTTAAATTTAAATCTAAAAAAATATATTTAAAAAATTCAAATTTTGTGAAATAATATTAAAAAACCAACGTTTTGTTAAATAAAATATTTTTAAAAAAATTCTACGTGTAGTGAAATTTTTCTTTTTAGAAAATCCAAATTTTCTGAAAAAATATTTTTAAAAAATCCTAATTTTCTAAAAAAAATATTTTTAAAAAATCCAAATTTTGTAAAAAATATTTTTAAAAAATTAAAATTTTCTGAAAAATATATTTAAAAAAAAACCAAGTTTTCTGGAAAAATATTTAAAAAAATCCAGATTTTCTGAAAAAACTATTTTTAAAAACATACAATTTTTTTAAAAAATATTAAAAAAAATTTAAATATTGTGAAAAAATATTTTTAAAAAAATTTAAATTTTGTGAAAAATTATTTTTAAAAAAATTTAAATTTTGTGAAAAAAATATTTTTAAAAAATTTAAATTTTGTGAAAAATATATTTAAAAAAATCATGTTTTTGTGGAAAAATTTTATTAAAAAATTCACGGTTTGTGGAAAAAATAAATTAAAAAAAATCCACTCTTGTTAAAAAAAAAATATATTTTTAAAAAAATCCATGTTTTGTTAAAAAAAAATATTTTAAAAAAAATCCACGTTTTGTTAAAAATATATTTTTTAAAAAATCCAAGTTTTGTAAAAAATATTTTTTAAAAAATCCAAGTTTTGTAAAAAAATTTTTTTAAAAAATCTACGTTTTGTGGAAAAATATTTTCTAAACAAGTAAGAAAGTATCAGTTAGCTGTGCTGACGGAGATATACCATCAGCCACTGATCAAAAAAAAAAAAAAAACAAACCAAACCAAACACGATAATTATGCCATATAAAAAATATATTTATTTTATATCACGAGTTTGCTTTAAAATCTGTAAGTAACGTAACCAAACTTCTTCATGAAGAACTCGAAATATTTAATTACGTTAAACTAAGCTGGTTTTTGAAAAAGTTTTAGAGTCATATTGCACAGTAGCCATTTTAGTATGTGCCGGGAGGGTTTATCTCAGGAAATATTGACTTACTCCGGAAAAATATTGTACCGTTGTAAATGAGGCCGCTAGAACAACCTACAGAAAAAAGAATCGAAACGATGCGAGAAGAGCTCTTAAACTTCCCTTTTTCGAAATTTGCGTGGGAGGTACTCGTAGGAGTGGACCGATATAGCCATATTCCAACCTGATACATGACTGGATGAAATAATTTTGTGTGCAAAGTCTGCACCAATGAAAAACTCCCTGCGAGAACTATCTTGCAGATTTGCCATTCTGGTTCGTGCCATCAGGGTTTCTTGGAACATTTAGGCCAATATCTCATGAAGTATGGACTTGCGCAAGAAAAAAATTGTACCGTCGTAAAGGGAGCCGCATGGGCAACCTTCTCAAACAACTTCAAAACGATCCGACAAGAACTCTTAAATTTCACTTTATCCGAATTTTGTGTGGGATGTGCCCGAAGGAGTGGACCAATATAGTCCATATTCGAACCCTATCTATATCTGGAAGGAATAATACGATGTGCAAAGTATGGACCAAATCCATTGTTCCTTTTTACAGAAAAATTTTGAACATTATGGGAGAAGTATTCGAAGGAGTGGACCGATATGGCGAGACATAAAATTTGGTTCGCATCCACGTTTTGTTTTGTGGAAAATATTTTTAAACAAACCATGTTTTGCGGATTTTTTTTTTAATCCACGTTTTGTGGAAAAATTTTTTTTTTTAAATCCACGTTTTGTGGAAAAATATTTTTTTTTTAAATCCACGTTTTGTGGAAAAATATTTTTTTTTTCAAATACACGTTTTGTATAAAAATATTTTTTTTAAAAAATCCTCGTTTTGTTTAAAAATATTTTTGAAAAATCTACGTTTTGGGGAAAAATATTTTGTAAAAAATCCACGTTTTTTGGAAAATTTTTTTTAATAAAATCCATGTTTTTTGGGAAAATATTTTCTAAAATATCCACATTTTGTGAAAAAATATTCTTTAAAAAATATTTTTTTAAAAATCCACGTTTTTTGAAATTCTTCTTATTCACGGTTTGTGAAAAAAAAAAATTCTTTAAAAAATCCACGTTCTGTGAAAAAAAAATTATGAAGCATTGTGGCGTTTTTTATTGGGATAGCGTTTGCAATTTTGTTTTTTTTTTTCAAAATAGTCTGGCTTAATTCCATTGTTGTTGTTTTAATATTTTAAAACAACTATTTTATTAGTGGAAAAGATTTGGGATTTTTCGCCAAGGGGTAAGGCAGGGAATACTATAGTTTCGATCCACGCCACTGGATCTCATCAGTTCCCTTGTTTCTTGTTTGTGGATATTCTCCACCGAAGTTATTTTTCAATAACTTCTTCAACAAGAAACTTTTTATACCCAAACATCAATCGTCAGCTCGAAGTATAAAGGTAAGCAAAGAAAAAAGTTCAATGAGAAGTTTTTCCTTGGCAACCTCATACAACTCCGACGAAAGAGTCTGCGAAAACAATTCAAACCTCTTCCACTTGTATGTGTCGTCGAATTTCGACGAATGCACACACCAAAATTTGGTTGGTCTGCTTTACAGCAAAAACAACACACGTCGTACCAGTGTCTTCAATTTGAAGCATTGTGGCGTTTTTTTATTGGGATAGCGTTTGCAATTTTGTTTTTTCAAAATAGTCTGGCTTAATCCCATTCTTGTTGTTTTAATATTTTAAACAACTAATCTTTTCCACTAGTAAAATAGTTGTTTTAAAATATTAAAACAACAACAATGGGATTAAGCCAGACTATTTTGAAAAAACAAAAAAAAATATTTAAAAAATCCACGTTTTGTGAAAAAAAAATTCTTTAAAAATCCACGTTTTGTGAAAAAAATTCTTTGAAAAACACACGTTTTGTGAAAAAAATATTCTTTAAAAATCCACGTTTTGTAAAAAAATTGTTTAAAAGAAAAATATTAAAAAAACAGGTATTGTAGAAAAAAAAATTTTAAAAAAATCCCCGTTTTTTAGAAAAAAATTGCAAAAAACTCCACGTTTTGTGAAAAATATTCTTGAAAAATCCACGCTTTGTAAAAAAAAAATTTTTAAAATATTCACGTTTTTTAGAAAAATATTTTTGAAAAAATTTAGGTTTTGTAGAAAAAATATTTTTTTTTTTTGAATCCACGTATTGTAGAATTTTTTTTTTTTTAAATCCACGTATCGTAGAAAATTTTTTTTAAAAAAATATTTATTTTTTTAAATCTACGTTTTTAAAAAAAAAATATATTTTTTTTAAATCCACGTTTTTAGAAAAAAAAATATTTTTTAAAAGAACCACGTTTTGTTCAAAAATATTTTTTTGTTTAAATTCAATTCATTTTCCAAAAATCCACTTTTTTTGGAATTTATTTTTTTTAATACACGTTTAATGGAGAAATACATTTTAAAAGTTAAGGTTTGTTGGTATCTTATCTTTTAATCGTTTCTCACATTCTATGCTTACTAGACAGGATATCATTTACACCTAGCCATGCATTTATTTGTAGAAAAATGGGATTCAAAAATGTTTATTGAACAAACTATTGGTCGAGCGGAAATTCGAACTGCTAAAAGTTCACGTAGACGTTAGACGTCCAATTGATGTTATCAATGGAAAAAAATCTATTTAATTTAAAATATGTCCTTTAAAACATTGTCCTTTTTCATTGACGTCTTTGTGGGAATTTGAATTTCCAGGAAATACACTCCTTTAACTTTATCAAGATTTGTTTTTGTTTTCAATAGAAAAGGATACCACCGACAATAAACAGGACGTTGCATTTTTTCTTCCAAAATTGACTTGTTGTATTCCATTTCCCAATTAGTATTCCTGGCAGGTTCTTTTGGGAATTTCTTCGACCACAGTGTTTATCCAATGAAAATCGTTGGAGGTCAATTTTAGTTTTCTCACAGTCACCATTCTATCCCCTGGCTGGCGACATTTTATTTGTTCAAGTCACGTACAATATCCGCCTTCATCCGTTGATTGTAACTCTATTAACCAAAAATCCCTGGGGTATTAACCACTGACTTGACTTGTTACCACAACAACATAAAAATCAAATGACCCAAAAGGCCAAGAATTCATAACATTTTGGTCACCAAAAGTCTATACAGAGGAGACACTGAACACCTCTGGTGTTGGCCATAAAGACAAAATTTTTACAAAAATATCACGTACGAAACATTAAAACTAACAAAAGGTCTTAACAAAAAATTCCAAATTAAATCTCGTTTGAATCCTGCAATTGAATTTGAACATGTGTTTGATTTGATGTCATGTTCATTACTTGTGTGCGTGTGTTTTCCCCACAAACACTGGCTTCAATGTAAAATGTAAGAAAATATTTAGACGTATTTTACTTTTTGGAACACCTTCATTGATCAATGAATGAATTTCCAAAAATATGTGAAACATGTGTGGCTGGCTGCCTCTGTGAATGAAACCGAAAAATCCCAATTATCTCTAAGGGAACTTTCCCACACACTTGCTGCTGTTGTCAAACATGGTTTAGAATTGGAATTTTTCATGTTAAACAAAAACTAAATATGTTTTAAATTAAAACTAAAACAAAGCCTGGTCTAGGTGAGAAGTCGATCAGGGTAATAATTACCAGACGTGTGGAAAACAAAATAAATTGCAATAAGGAAGCAATGTGAGTCCAGGAAGCCAATCAACCTTCCAAAATGGAGGGAAAATACCGAAAACACTTGCTTTCCGTAAATTTCCATTGAGGTAGATATACGTGAGAATGTTTAGATTTGGTAAAGTTTTTGTAAAATATGACCTTTCCCTTTGATCCCTTGTACTTATTGAGCTACTTCTATGCTACTGTTCAACGCTTAGTGACTTCACTACTACAATAATAGTTACTTATTTTTTGGCAAATATGTTCTGGTATGAAATCGTTTGCCCATAAGAAGTTCTATTTATTATTTTACAATAAATTATATTTTTTTAAACGCGTTCTTGTTCTTGCCCATTTTCGTGTCATCCCCAATTGTTAACTTCATTCTAACTAACCCAAATATTAATTCATCCTTTTTTTTTGTTACATACATAATCCCCTAATCGTCATTATTATATCACGTTTCCCTTTGAAGGACAAAATGTTTCCATTTTTAAATAAAAGCGCTAAAGCCGAAAGGATTACTCATTGAAAGGATAATTAAAGCAATTAAATATATTCACATCGTTCCCTTGTGTTAATCGTGTGTTTTGGTTCCTGATCATGTGAACGTAGACTTTTTAAAAACTATTTTCTATAATCGTGAATTTAAAACAAATATTGATTTTTTTAAATTTTTTTTCTATAGATGGTGGATTTTTTTTAAATGTTATTCCAAAAATCGTGGATTTTTGAAAATTATTTTTTCTACTAAACCTGAATTTGGTTAAATATATTTTCCAAAAAAACGTAGATTAAAAAAAAAAATAATTTTTCACAAATCGTGAATTTAAAACAAATATTTTTCCACAAAAGGTGCATTTTTAAACAAATATTTTTCTACAAAACGCCGTTAAAAAAAATTAAATTAAAATTATTAGGAGGAGATTTCTCTCATAAAAAGTGCAGCCTTATCATATTTGTAGCTTACTGAAATGCTGCACGCTTTTTTTATCATAGAAATTAATTTTTAGAGAGGTCCTGTGTTTTGCTGAGCGGTTTGTATCCCCCTGAGCTGGAGCTTTGGCTCAAGAATTTTTGTAAGGATGCTTATAATGATTTTTAATTTCTGAGCGGTTATATCCCCCTGAGCTTGAGCTTTGACTCAACAATTTTTGTATGGATGTTTTCAAAGATTTTGAATGAATTATGAATTATTATGAGGCACAGCTTAATTTTTGGGGAAGCCAACACTTGTTGCAATGCAAGTCAAGAAACAACCCCTAAAACGGAAGCAAGGTAGAAGGGATGGAAATGGCACCAGGAAGGAAGGAAGCAACACGTTTAACACGAGTGAAGACATGAATAAAATTAATTTATAAAATTATCCTGGCAATGTGAATGTTTGACAAGGGTAGTTACCATGCTTTGTGGTGGTTGTGGCTTCGATTTTGGCTACTATGACGGAAGGAAGGAACTAAACACACGAACAACACGAGGGGAAACGAGAATAATTTTTATTTTAAATTATCCTGACAATGAGTTCAAACTACCCTTGGATGTTTGACTTGTGGAAGTGACTGTGAAAACGGAAGCATTTTGTTCCGAGGGGAAAACGTGCCCTAATAATGTCAATTAGGGGATTTTCAAATGGTTATTAAAAGATTTGTGACGTAAATATTTGGAATAGCGGTATGTAAGTAAGATTGGATTATAATTCGTCACTGACATAACCGTCAATGAAAAATCGCAATAAACGGTAACCAAAACTAGTTTTTTAACAGGTTGACGATTTTTGACGATTTTATTAACGATTTGCGATCAAAAACTGTCGGAAACGCTGTTTCCCTCACAAACGCTTAGCGCAGCCTTTGGAAGTTATGAGTTTTGGCTCTGAACGTGTTAGCGTTCATACAGATTGAGTTTGCAAATATCCACCGCTGTTGATGAGCCGATACCAACGGCAAAACCGGTCACATAGTGGTTGTTGTGTGGGTTGGAATCTTCGACTTTCCTTTTTCACTTGCAAAAAAATCATCGGTTATTAAGCTCGACTCCATCGAAAAATTAATTGAATGGTCCTTAAAAAAATATTCTTTAAAAAATCCACGATGGTCCTTAAAAAATATTTTTTAACAAATCCACGACGTTCCTTGCAAAAATATTCTTAACAAATCTATGATGATCCTTGAAAAAATATTCATTAAAACATCCACGATGATCCCTAAAAAATTATCTTTAAAAAATCCATGATGATCCTTTCAAAAATATGCTATAAAAATTCATCCTTAAAAAATTTACTGCAAAAATCCTACGGTCCTTGAAAAATATTCTTTAAAAATCCACAATGGTCATTGAAAAAATATTCTTTAAAAAGTTCACGATGGTTATTGAAAAAATATTATCTAAAAAATCCACGATGCAAAAATAATATTTAAAAATCCACGATGGTTCTTGAATAATATTCACCTTGAAGAAACAAAAACTCCATCATGGTCTTTGAAATTGTTTTTCTTTGAAAATTTCACCATAATGAAATAAAACCCCACGATGGTCTTTGAAATAATATTCTTTAAAAAATCTACAATGGCCCTTGAAAAAAATGTTGTTAAAAAAACACGATGGTCATTGAAAAAATATGATCTACAAAAATTCCACGATGAAAAAATAATATTTAAAAATCCACGATGGTCCTTGAAAAAATATTATTTAACAAATCCTCCATGCAGAAATAAAAACTTAACGATGGAAAAAATATTCTGGTCCTAAAATATTCTGTACAAAATCAACGATGATCCTTGAAAAATATTCTTTAAAAAAATCCACGATGATCATTAAAAAATATTTTTTAAAAAATCCACCATGAAATACTAAAAACTCCATAATGGTCTTAAAAATATATTCTTTAACAAATTTCACGATAATCTTTGCAAAAATATTCTTTAAAATTTCAACGATGGTCATTGAAAAAATATTATCTAAAAAAAGTTCACGATGAAAAAATAATGTTTAAAAAAACTCACAATGGCAAATCCATCATGAAGAAATAAAAAACTCCACGAAAAATATTTTTTAAGAATTCACGATGGTCCTTGAAAAAATATTCTTTGAAAAATTCACCATAAAGAAATAAAAATATTCATTGAAAAATTCACCATGAAGAAAAAAAAATTTGCCTTAAAAACTCCTCGATGGTCATGGAAAAAAATTATCTAAAAAAATGCCACGATGAAAATAATCTTTAAAAATCGACGATGGTCCTTGAAAAAATATTCTTTGACAAATCCACAATGAAGAAAAAACCACCCGAAAAAATATTTTTTAAAAAATCCACGATGGTCCTTGTAATAATATTCTTTGAAAAATTCACCATGAAGAAATAAAAACTCAACGATGGATAAAATATTCTTTAAAAAAATCCACGATGATCCTTGAAAAACTATTGTTAAAAAAATCCACAGATCCTTGAAAAAAATCTTCTTTAAAAAATTCCACGATGGTCCTTGAAAAAAAAAATATTCTTTACAAAATCCACCAAGAAAAACTAAAAACGCGACAAAGGTGCTTGAAAAAATATTTTTTAAAAAATCCAGGATAATTCTTAAAAAAATATTCTTTAATAAAATCCACCATGGAAAACTAAAAACTCCACAATTGACCTTGCAAAAATATCTTTTAAAATATCCACGATGGTCATTGAAAATATATTCTTTAAAAAATTAACGATGGTCATTGAAAAAATATTATCTAAAAAAAAGTTCACGATGAAAAAATAATTTTTGAAAAACCCACAATGGTCTTTGAAATGATATTATTTGACAAATCCATCATGAAGGAATAAAAAACTCCACGAAAAATATTTTTTAAACATCCACGATGGTCCTTGAAATAATATTCATTGAAAAATTCAACATTAAGAAATAAAGCCTAAATATAAATAATAAATAAAGACTAAAAATCCATGATGGTCATGGAAAAAAATTATCTAAAAAAATTCCACGATGAAAAAGTAATCTTTTAAATCCACGATGGTCCTTGAAGAAATATTCTTTGACAAATCCACCATGAAGAAAAAACTATGGTCATTGAAAAAATATTATCTAAAAAAAGTTAAGTATGAAAAAATTATTTTTAAAAAAACCCCAATGTTCTTTGAAAAAATATTTTTTAAAAAATCCACAATGGTCCTTATAATAATATACTTTGAAAAATTCACCATGAAGAAATAAAAACTCAACGATGGATAAAATATTCTTTAAAAAATCCACGACAATCCTTGAAAACCCATTCTTTAAGAAATCAACGATAATCCTTGAAAAACCATTCTTTAAAAAATCCACGATAATCCTTGAAAAAACAATCTTTAAAAAATCCACGATGATCCTTTAAAAAATCTACGATGGTACTTGAAAAAATATTCTTTACCATACATGAAAAACTAAAAACGCCACTATGGTCCTTGAATTTTTTTAAAAAATACACGATAATTCTTGAAAAAATAATCTTTAAAAAATCCACCATGGAAACTAAAAACTACACAATGGTCCATGGAAAAATATTCTTTAAAAAATTCCACGATGGTCCTTGAAAAAAAAAATATTCTTCACAAAATATACGATGGACGATGAAAAAATATTCTTTAATGACCCATGAAGGTACTTTCAAAAATATTCTTTAAAAAATCCACGATGGTCGTTAAAAAATATTATCTAAAAAAATTCCACGATGGTCCCTGAAAAAATAATCTTTGACAAATCCACCAAGAAGAAATAGAAACTCTACGAAAAAAAATATTTGTTAAAAAATCCAAAATGTTACTTAAAAAAATACCAACCATGGTCCCTGAAAAAATATTCTATGAAAAATTTACCATGAAGAAATAAAAACTCCGCCATGGTCCTTGAAAAAATATTCTATAAAAAATCATGATCCTGGATCCTGATGAACGAAGATCGTGGAGTTTTTAAAAAATATTTTTTGAGGATCATCAAGGCTTCTTACTGAATATTTTTTAGGACCATAGTGGAGCTTTCATTTTCTCATGGTGAATATTTTACAAAGAATATTTGTAGGGATCATCTTACGATGATTTTTGATGAAATAAAGAATATTTGGTCACTTTGGTGATTTTTTTGTAGAATATTTTTTCAAGGATCATAATGGATTTTTTAAAGAATATTTATATATTTTAAAAACCATCGTGGATTTTTTAAAGAATACTTTTTCGAGGACCTTCGTGGATTTTTTTCAAGGATAATCTTGGATTTTTAAAGAATAATTTTCCAACTGCTATCCTGATTTTTTAGAGAATATTTTTAAAAAACCATTGGGGATGTTTTAAAGAATATTTTTTCAAGGATCATTGGGGATTTTTTAAAGAATATTTTTTTAAGGACCATTGTGGATTTTATGGTGGGATTTTCAATGTTCTTTTTAATGTTTTTTTCAACGTGGATTTTTTTAAGAATATTATTTGGATTTTAAATGTCTTTTAGCGTCATGTGTTTTGTTTCTTCAAAGAGAATTTCCCTCTGTACACCTTCAGCCACAATTTATGAATTTCCCAAGAACATGTGAAACATGTGTGTTTGACTTTATGAATGAAAACCAAAACTCCCAATCATCTCACATCGAACTTTCCCACACACTTGCCGCTATTGGCAAACATAGTTTAGAATTGGAATTTTTGTTGTAAAACAGAAACTAAATATGTTTTAAATTAAAACTAAAACAAAGCAAACTAGGTGATAAATTTACCAGGGTAATAATTGACAAACGTGTCGGAAACAAAAGAAATTGCATTTTAAAATTGAAAAAAAATTTGCCAACAAAAGTCTAAAGGCATTCACAAGAAAATGGCGAGAATATATCGCTCATTTACTCAAAGAGTGGCATAACTCAAAAAATGCGTTTTCTGAGTGAGCAATTTCTATTTTTTCTACGACTTCTATTTTATCTTCTGTCAAATTTTCATGTTGATATCTTTAAAACTCAATGAGTTGCAGCTGATTTACTAAGAGTTTGGCATAATTCAACAAAAATGTTTTTTGAGTTTATGAAGCACTTAAAAACTTCAAATCATGCCTGATCTTGAAATTTAGCAGTGATATCTGGCTAGCTGTTTGTAAAGTATGGTCCAAGTACTTCTTTTAGTTTTTGTGTAATAATCTTTTTAAGTTGGGAAGTCAAATTTCAATCGCCAACTTAAAACGCGTTTTTCTCGAAACTCGATTTTTTGAAATGTGTCACTCTTTGAGTAAATGAGCGATATGTACGACACTTGTTGTATAACTACGAAAACATGAAAACGTGAGATTGCTGGAAATTCTTCAACAAGTTTAGACAAACAGAATGTCCTTGTCATTCAACAATATGTCCTTATTGTCACTAATGCTACCGTTTACCACCTTAATCCCTTAGCTACCCCAAATATTTATGTCACAAGTCATTTAATATCAATTTGCTAATCCCTTAATAGACGTGCCTCAACGTTTTCCCCTCGGAACAAAATGCTTCCGTTTTCACAGTCACTTGCACAAGTCAAAGCCAAGGGTACTTAGCACTCATTGCAAGGATCATTTAAAATAAAAATTATTCACGTTTCCCCTCGTGTTGATCGTGTGTTTAGTTCCTTCCTTCCGTCTTAGTAGCCAAACTCGACGCTACAACCACCACAAAGTATGATCACTACCCTTGTCAAACAATCACATTGCCAGGATAATTTTATAAATTAATTTTATTCATGTCTGCACTCGTGTTAAACGTGTTGCTTCCTTCCTGGTGCCATTTCCATCCCTTCTACCATGCTTCCGTTTTAGGGGTTGTTTCTTGACTTGCATTGCAACAAGTGTTGGCTTCCCCCAAAAATTAACCTGTGCCTTATAATATTTCATAAAGATTATTGTTGTTGATAAGGATATGTGGGGAATATTGTTTATTTCCGGGTCTGTAATTTGTCATTGGGGTCAGATAATAAATTGACTGTGAAATTTAACACATTAAGTCTTTTCGGGTTTCATATTGTGTAGGGCAGGTTTTTATTACAAATTCCGTTAAGAGAAAGGAAGGAATAAAAAAGGATCGAAATCATTGTTCAAATCTTTTAGTATGGATTTCTTAAAGTTGAAGTTTCCTTTCTAAGAGAAAAAGTGCTTCTATAATCCCTTTCTAAAAGAAAGGGTGCTTCTATAGTCCCTTTCTGAAAGAAAGGGTGCCTTTATATACACTTTCTGAAAAAAGGGTGCTTATTTAGACCCTTTCTGATAAAAGGGTGCTTATTTAGACCCTTTCTGATAAAAGGGTGCTTATTTAGACCCTTTCTGAAAGAAAGTGTACTTCTATAGGCCCTCTCTGAAAGAAGGAATGCTTCTATAGAGCCTTTCTAGAAGAAAGGGGCTCCTATAGAGCCTTTTTAGAAGAAAGGGGCTCCTATAGACCCTTTCCAAAGGAAATAGTGCTTCTATAGTCCCTTTCTGAAATAAAGGGTGCCTCTATAGACCCTTTCTAAAGGAAATGTTGCTTCTATAGGCCCTTTCTGAAAGAAAGGGTGTTTCTATAGACCCTTTCTAAAGGAAAGGTTGCTTCTATAGTCCCTTTCTGAAAGAAAGGGTGCTTCTACAGACACTTTCTGAAAGAAAGGGTGCTTCTATAGACTCTTTTTGAAAGAAAGAGTGCTTCTATAGACCCTCTCTAAAAGAAAGGGGACTCTTATAGACCCTATCTAAAGGAAAGTGAGCTTCTATAGTCCCTTTCTAAAAGAAAGGGTGCTAATATATACCCTTTCTAAGGGAAAGGTTGCTTCTATGGGCCCTTTCTGAAAGAAAGGGTGCTTCTATAGGCCCTTTCTGAAAGAAAGGGTGCTTCTGTAGACCCTTTCTTAAAGAAAGGGTGCTTCTATAGACCCTTTCTTAAAGAAAGGGTACTTCTATAGACCCTTTCTGAAAAAAGGGCGCTTCTATAATCCCTTACTAAAAGAAAGGGTGCTCCTATAGACCCTTTCTAAAAGAAAGGGTGCTCCTATAGACCCTTTCTAAAAAAAAGGGTGCTTCTATAGACCCTTTCGAAAAGAAAAGGTGCTTCTTTATACCCTTTCGAAAAGAAAGGGTGCTTTTTTACACCCTTTCTGAAAGAAAGGCTGCTTCTGTATACCCCTTCTGAAAGAAAGGGTGCTTCTGTATACCCCTTCTGAAAGAAAGGGTGCTTCTTTATACCCTTTCTGAAAGAGAGGCCTTTTCTTAAAGAAAGGGTGCTTCTGTATACCCCTTCTGAAAGAAAGGGTGCTTCTTTATACCCTTTCTGAAAGAGAGACCTTTTCTTAAAGAAAGGGTGCTTCTGTATACCCCTTCTGAAAGAAAGGGTGCTTCTTTATACCCTTTCTGAAAGAGAGGCCTTTTCTTAAAGAAAGGGTGCTTCTGTATACCCCTTCTGAAAGAAAGGGTGCTTTCTGAAAGAAATGGTGCTTCTAGAGACCTTTTCTTAAAGAAAGGGTGCTTCTAGAGACCTTTTCTTAAAGAAAGGGTGCTTCTAGAGACCTTTTCTTAAAGAAAGGGTGCTTCTAGAGACCTTTTCTTAAAGAAAGGGTACTTCTAGAGACCTTTTCTTAAAGAAAGGGTGCTTCTAGAGACCTTTTCTTAAAGAAAGGGTGTTTCTAGAGACATTTTCTTAAAGAAAGGGTGTTTCTAGAGACATTTTCTTAAAGAAAGGGTGCTTCTAGAGACCTTTTCTTAAAGAAAGGGTGCTTCTAGAGACCTTTTCTTAAAGAAAGGGTACTTCTAGAGACCTTTTCTTAAAGAAAGGGTGCTTCTAGAGACCTTTTCTTAAAGAAAGGGTGCTTCTAGAGACCTTTTCTTAAAGAAAGGGTACTTCTAGAGACCTTTTCTTAAAGAAAGGGTGCTTCTAGAGACCTTTTATTAAAGAAAGGGTGCTTCTAGAGACCTTTTCTTAAAGAAAGGGTGCTTCTAGAGACCTTTTCTTAAAGAAGGGGTGTTTCTAGAGACATTTTCTTAAAGAAAGGGTGCTTCTAGAGACCTTTTCTTAAAGAAAGGGTGCTTCTAGAGACCTTTTCTTAAATAACGGGTGTTTCTAGAGACATTTTCTTAAAGAAAGGGTGCTTCTAGAGACCTTTTCTAAGGGTGCTTCTAGAGACCTTTTCTAAGGGTGCTTCTAGAGACCTTTTCTAAGGGTGCTTCTAGAGACCTTTTCTTAAAGAAAGGGTGCTTCCAGAGACCTTTTCTTAAAGAAAGGGTGTTTCTAGAGACATTTTCTTAAAGAAAGGGTGCTTCTAGAGACCTTTTATTAAAGAAAGGGTGCTTCTAGAGACCTTTTCTTAAAGAAAGGGTACTTCTAGAGATCTTATCTTAAAGAAAGGGTGCTTCTAGAGACCTTTTCTTAAAGAAAGGGTACTTCTAGAGATCTTATCTTAAAGAAAGGGTGCTTCTAGAGACCTTTTCTAAGGGTGCTTCTAGAGACCTTTTCTAAGGGTGCTTCTAGAGACCTTTTCTTAAAGAAAGGGTGCTTCTAGAGACCTTTTCTAAGGGTGCTTCTAGAGACCTTTTCTTAAAGAAAGGGTGCTTCTAGATACCTTTTCTTAAAGAAAGGGTGCTTCTAGAGACCTTTTATTAAAGAAAGGGTGCTTCTAGAGACCTTTTCTTAAAGAAAGGGTACTTCTAGAGACCTTATCTTAAAGAAAGGGTGCTTCTAGAGACCTTTTCTTAAAGAAAGGGTGCTTCTAGAGACCTTTTCTTAAAGAAAGGGTGCTTCTAGAGACCTTTTATTAAAGAAAAGGTGCTTCTAGAGACCTTTCTTAAAGAAAGGGTGCTTCTAGAGACCTTTTCTTAAAGAAAGGGTGCTTCCAGAGACCTTTCTCTTAAAGAAAGGGTGCTTCTAGAGACCCTTTCTTAAAGAAAGGGTGCTTCTAGAGATCTTATCTTAAAGAAAGGGTGCCTCTAGAGACCTTTTCTTAAAGAAAGGGTGCTTCTAGAGACCTTCTCTTAAAGAAAGGGTGCTTCTAGAGACCTTTTCCTAAAGAAAGGGTGCTTCTAGAGACCTTTTCTTAAAGAAAGGGTGCTTCTAGAGACCTTTTATTAAAGAAAGGGTGTTTCTTAAAGAAAGGGTGCTTCTAGAGACCTTTTATTAAAGAAAGGGTGCTTCTAGAGACTTTTTCTTAAAGAAAGGGTACTTCTAGAGACCTTATCTTAAAGAAAGGGTGCTTCTAGAGACCTTTTCTTAAAGAAAGGGTGCTTCTAGAGACCTTTTCTTAAAGAAAGGGTGCTTCTAGAGACCTTTTATTAAAGAAAAGGTGCTTCTAGAGACCTTTCTTAAAGAAAGGGTGCTTCTAGAGACCTTTTCTTAAAGAAAGGGTGCTTCTAGAGACCTTTTCTTAAAGAAAGGGTGCTTCTAGAGACCTTTTCTTAAAGAAAGGGTGCTTCTAGAGACCTTTTCTTAAAGAAAGGGTGCTTCTAGCGACCTTTTCTTAAAGAAAGGGTGTTTCTAGAGACCTTTTCTTAAAGAAAGGGTGCTTCTAGAGACCTTTTCTTAAAGAAAGGGTGCTTCTAGAGACCTTTTCTTAAAGAAAGGGTGCTTCTAGAGGCCTTTTCTTAAAGAAAGGGTGCTTCTAGAGACCTTGTCTTAAAGAAAGGGTGCTTGTTATAGACCCTTTCTGAAAAATGATAGACCCTTTCTGAAAAATGATAGACCCTTTCAAGATTGAGAAATGAAAGTGTGATCCTATGGACCCTCTCTAAAGGAAAGGGTGCTCCTATGGACCCTTTCTAAGGGAAACGGTGCTTTTATAGTTCCTTTCTGAATGAAAGGGTATAGACCCTTTCTGAATGAAAGGGTGCTTCTATAGTCCCTTTGTGAAAAAAGTGTGCTTCTATAGATCCTTTACAAAGGAAAGGGTGCTTCTATAGATCTTTTCTGAAAGAAGGGTTATAGACCCTTTCTGAAAGAAAGGGTATAGACCCTTTCTAAAAGAAAGGGTGCTCCTATAGACCCTTTCTAAAAGAAAGGGTGCTCCTATAGACCCTTTCTAAAAGAAAGGGTGCTCCTATAGACCCTTTCTAAAAGAAAGGGTGCTCCTATAGCCCCTTTCTAAAAGAAAGGGTGCTCCTATAGACCCTTTCTAAAAGAAAGGGTGCTCCTATAGACCCTTTCTAAAAGAAAGGGTGCTCCTATAGACCCTTTCTAAAAGAAAGGGTGCTCCTATAGACCCTTTCTAAAAGAAAGGGTGCTCCTATAGACCCTTTCTAAAAGAAAGGGTGCTCCTATAGACCCTTTCTAAAAGAAAGGGTGCTCCTATAGACCCTTTCTAAAAGAAAGGGTGCTCCTATAGACCCTTTCTAAAAGAAAGGGTGCTCCTATAGACCCTTTCTAAAAGAAAGGGTGCTCCTATAGACCCTTTCTAAAAGAAAGGGTGCTCCTATAGACCCTTTCTAAAAGAAAGGGTGCTCCTATAGACCCTTTCTAAAAGAAAGGGTGCTCCTATAGACCCTTTCTAAAAGAAAGGGTGCTCCTATAGACCCTTTCTAAAAGAAAGGGTGCTCCTATAGACCCCTTCTAAAAGAAAGGGTGCTCCTATAGACCCTTTCTAAAAGAAAGGGTGCTCCTATAGACCCCTTCTAAAAGAAAGGGTGCTCCTATAGACCCTTTCTAAAAGAAAGGATCTTCTATATACCTGCCCAAATTCATATATGGCATGAACTGAACACAAAAGTACAAAATTTGTTACATTTTAATCTAGTTTTAGGCTACTTTGCGTATTGAGTTGAAAGTTTTATTGGAAGCCAGTTCTGGCATCTTCCGGAAATGTTAGTAACGAATAGTTCTTGTTATCATGGCTACAATATTGTTATTGTGTTCAAGGGGATGCCAATTTTTTCCGAAATATGGAAATGTCTTGTGTAAACTGAGTTCATTGGATTTGTCAGTGTAATAATATCTACAAATTTCTAATTATATGTAGGTTGTCGCCCGATTTAGGTCCACGGAGTTATGTTGAGGATATCTAGCTGTCAGCAAAGCATACTTATTCTTTGGAAAAAGCACCAAATTTTCCATATATTGTCTATGAGTTATCCAGAAATGTTCGTACAATAAAAAAAAATAATTTCGTGTTCAAAACTGCTGGTCTATACCAAACACAGATAAGTGCAAAATTCCTCAGGGTACTTTCTAAATATTCTTGTTCTTTGATAACATTTTGGACAAAACCTTTAGGGTTTTTTTTAATATTACGTTCATATCATATCTCATTTAACTGTAACTTATATCTATTGCCTTTAGTACACATTAGCCCCTCACTGCATGTCCCTTCCAACAATGATCTAAGAGAACATAGAATCATATCTTATTTAGCTGTAACTTTCCTTTCGTGATTACCATTGATATCCTTTTTGCCTTCGTTAATGTTCAGTAAAAGTATGCTGGTGTCGCGATAAGAGTTTTGTTGAGTGAAACTTTTATCAATCTCCAAACATAAGGATACTAGTTTAACTAGAAAATTCCCTACAAGACCAAGATAGAAAATATTATAGCCGTTTAGTTAGGACAGGTACATTTTGTTGTACAAAATCTCCAAACAGTTGGAAATGTTCATTGATAAAATATCTCAACATTCTTAACGTTGGGATAGTTCCATGTTTATTGATTAAAAAAATGTATTTTCAATTTAAGTTAAGATAACCCTTTAGACACAGTTGATGACTATGAGTGTTTTGGCGATAAATATTTTTAAAGATTTTTGTTTGAAACACATTCACCCTAGTATGTATGTATATTGATGCGTTCATTGAATATTTAAGCGTACCGTGTTACGCGCAATTTATTTTAAGAAATTCCATAGTCATTGATTTGACTGTGAAATATTTCAATGATAAGCCATATATTTGCCTACATATTGGACACCCTGTGATACTCAAAACTCGTTTCGAATAGTCATCAGTGGGAACCATTAGCATTTATCGTTACATGAGATATTATAGAATTTTCTCAATTGCAAAGAATAATTTTTTTGGGAATTTTTTACAAATTCTCTCCCTTCATTTGAGTGCTTGTCAGTATTGCACCAATTCAATTACGTTTAAAAAATAATTCTTCGAAAAGGACCTAGGACCACACAAAAGTTTAGAATTTTCTTCATTTATCTTAAATGCGATTAGAAAAATATTATCTCAATTACGAAGTGGTGATGTGACGCAAACGTTGAATATATTTTTAATAGGTGTTTTATCTTTAAAATATTTCACAATCTTATCCAAAACAACAGGATATCTGGGGATAGTAGAGTGGGCATATCAACAGCCAGTGGTGTAAGATTCAATGAATTCACGAAGTGTGTTACCCCATCGAATCTTAGATACCCTAAAATATTCCACAATCTTATCGAAGGCAACAGGTTATCATAGAATAGATTACAATTAACAACGTCCGCCACTGTCATCAATGAATAAACAGATGGAGATTCTTCGTTCCAATACAACTTCAACAAATTCACAGTCTGTGTGATAAAATTCACAAACTGTGACCAAAATATTATCTTAACCCAAAATTTTTATTTACATTTTTATCGATGAACATGGAACTATCCTAATGTTGGAAATGTTGAGATATTTTATCAATGACTTTCTAACTTTTTCGAAGATTTTGTACAATCAACTGTAAGTGTTCTCCCCCTAAACAGTACTCAAGACATGTCTCCCATTTTTCTTAAGGTACATGAAAAATATCTTCGATCTAGTCTATGTCGTTTGATACCACTTTTGATTAACAACTTCTATCTGTATCTTGTAAGACATTTTCTACTTAAACTATCATCCTCCCGATAGAGCTCCGTTGAATTTGAAGCTATAAAAATCTTATCGTGTCACCAGCATACTTTTACTGCACACAAGTGGAGGTAAAAAGGATATCAATGCTAATCATAAAACGCAATGTTACAGCTAAATAAGATATGATACTTAGTCCTCCTAGAACTTGGTTGGAAGGGATAGACAATAAAGGAGATCGGTGAATACCATGAAGTATTCAGCAGTGGTGGCCAAACGAAGACAAACAAGTAAAAAAGTATCAGTCGGCTTGGCCGACAGAGATATACCCTCAGCCTCGGATCTAAAGAAAAGAAGTAATACACAATACTTCTGACGTCTATATAATACGATGTACAACGTTTGCATCAAATCGGGTTCTCTCCTCCTGAGGGTTATCTTACGTACTACCCTGTTTAGTTGGTGCCGACAGGCTTTATTGTAGCTTTTCGGCCACTATCTCAAGAAGTAAGGACTTGCCACTGAAAAACATGTAACGTCGTAATGGGGAAAGTGAATACAGGTTGTTACAATAAAACCAAAGGGATTCGAGGTCCACATTTTGGACCGACTCAGCTGATCCGTACGAGAGTTATCGTGCGCTGCAGCCACTACACATGGTGCCATAGAGCATTTCAAAACTTTCGGACTATTTTCTCAGGAAGTATTAACATTCCCCTAAAAAAACGTGTACTGTCGTAATGGAGGCAGTGTTACAAAAAGAAGCAAATCGATTTCAGAGCAGTCCTTAAAGTGTACTCTTCACAAATTTTGTGTGGGAAGTACTCGAAGGAGTGGACCGATAGAATCCATATTGGAATCCCATCTATGTCTAGTAGAAATTTCACAATGTGCAATGTATGGACAAATCGGTTACTCGCTTCAAGAGTTATCGTGTACACAATTTTTCCGAATATTTTCGAACTTTTGTGGGGGCGCACAGTGGATCCACACATTGGCCAAAAATAAAAAAATTAATGTCAAAATTTTGGTACAACATCTCGCAAATCTGACAGCTATGACATGGACCTTTTTAAAAATATATTAATTTTTGTTTCATTCGAACGCGATCTTCTTAAGAATAGCTTCAAAAGTCGGAACATTTGACTTATATTTTTTTGTGAGTACAACCTATATCTTAAGTGCAAGTAAATATATTCAAAATATCGCGAAACTAATACGTATAGCAAACTAATACGTAATAGCTTAATTTTCATTAAAAATAGTGTTTTAGTGTGTTGTGGAATTCTAGTTAGCTGCATATTTTCTTAGTGTATTTTGTAATGCAAATTCGATTAAATACTTAAATTTGACCTAAGGTTTTAGTCATGATGCCCACCAGTGCCCACCTCGGGAATAATTTTCCAAGGTAGCTCATGGGTTTAAGATTATTCAGTATTAAAATCAGCTGCCATCTAGTGCCAGACTATAAATGGTGGGCCGCTGACTAAAGCTGCCCTATAATAGGGTTTCTATGGATATATTAGCTTATAACTCTGTTATCTGACCACGTACATTAACATAATTGGTATCAGTGGTAAGATGAAGAAATCTTCTTCCAAATTAGTCTTACGTTGGCGTTACGTGCCTACCAGGAAGAACGCTATAATATCTATATTAAAAATTTTACCAATTTTCAGACAAAAATGTTGATTTTTTAATCCGCTAAATTGATTGGATTTTATGTTGTTTTAGAGATTTTTTTGTTTCCCCAAGCCTATTTTTGCATCGGGACCTTTGTTCATATCATTTTGTACTAACAGCATAAAACAATTCTTACCGTATACCCCCTCCCCCCTCCAGAGGGGAAAGGGGGGAGAATGTTACGCTCGTGGATTCTTAAAACACTCTTCGCAGCAGCGCAAAGCTATAAACAGCGCGTTAGCTTGATATTTACACGGGAAATATTTTTGGCCACTTTCTCCATACAAGTGGATCCACTGTGGGGCGGTATCAGAAGGAGTGGACGCGAATCTTCCAACTTGAAAAAAGTTTGGATAAAATATTACTAACGCCAAATTTTATACCAACTCTTCGAGAGATATCGTGCGTACCAGACAGATAGACGGACGTATTTTGTCAGAAAATGTATCAAAAAATGCCTTCAAACAAAAGCCTTCTTTAAAATGGGGGTGTGGACCCATTTTTACATTTATCACTGGTAACCCCAAATTGTATATTACCGCTAGTTCGGTACATGTAGCTAAAATCAACAAAATACCGAAAGTCGGGAGGTACCGTTATATGAGGGCTATACCAAAACGAACTATGTATGTTGTTAAATGAAAGGTATTTCGGTCCAAAAATGTAGTTGAAATCTGCAAAGTATCGAAAATCGGGAGCTATACCAAAACATGGGAGCTATACCAAAACATAGACCTATGTTAACGATTTTTGGTGGAGAAGTTCCTTGACCACTGAGAACCTCAAATGTCAAATTACCGCTAGTTCGGTCCAAAAATGTTGCTAAAATCGGCCAAATACCCAAAGTCGGGTAGTACCGTTATATGGGGCTATACCAAATCATGGAACTATGTTGGCAATTTTTGATGGATATTTTTTGTCGCTACTGGGAACCTTAAATGTCAAATTACAGGTAATTCGGTCCAAAAATGTAGCAAAACTTCGCAAAATACTGAATATCGGGAGGTACCTTTATAAGTGGACTATACCAAAACCAGGACCTATATTGGCAATTTTTGGTGGTTATGTTTTATCGGCATTGAGAACCCCAAATGGTACATTACCGCTAGATCGGTCCAAAAATGTAGCTATTATCCAAAATACCGAAAATCGGGATGTACCGTTATATGGGGGCTATACGAAAACATGGACCTATGTTGACAATTTTCGGCGGAGATGTTTCGTGACAACTGTGAACGTCAAATGTTAAATTAAACTTATTTCGGTCTAAAAATGTAGCAAAAATCCCCCAAAATACGGAATATCGGGAGGTACCTTTATATGTGGGCTATACCAAAACCTGGATCTATGTTGGCAATTTTTGGTGGATATGTTTTATCGCCATTGGGAACCTCAAATGGTAAGTTACCGCTAGATCGGTCCAAAAATGTAGTTATAATCCGCAAAATCGGTATATTTCGGGGCTATACGAAAACATGGACCTATGTTGACAATTTTCGGCGAAGATGTTTCGTGACAACTGTGAACCTCAAATGTTAAATTAAAGGTATTTCGGTCCAAAAATGTTGTTAAAATCTGCAAAATACCCAAAATCGGGAAGGTACCGTTATATGGGGCTATACCAAAACCGGAACCTATGTTGGCAATATTTGTTGAATATGGTTTGCGACCGCTGGGAAACCCAAATGCCGAAAGTACAGGTAGTTCTGTCCAAAAATGTAGCAAAAAACCACAAAATACCGAATATCGGGAGGTACTGTTATGTGAGACCTATACCAGAACCTGGGCCTGGATTCTTGTTCTATGAAATTTTGAAATGAAAAATATTTTCTTTATATTTTTTTTTCATTTGACATTTATTTCCTTTATACAATATTTCATTTCACATTTTCATAGAAACAGAATTGAGCCTCTGGACCTATGTTGGCAATTTTTGGTGGATATGTTTTGTCCAGCGGTCACAAATCTCAAATGTCAAATTACATGGAGTTCGGTCCAAAAATTTAGCAAAAATCCGAAAAATACTGAATATCGGGAGGTACCGTTATATGGGGTCTATACCAAAACATGAATCTATGTTGACAATTTTCAGCGGAGATGTTTTGTCGGCATTGGGAACCTCAAATGTCGGTGCAAAAATGTAACTAAAATCTGCAAAATACCGAAAATCGGGAGGTACCGTTATATGGGGGCTATACCAAAACCTGGAGCTATGTTGACAATTTTCGGCGAAAATATTTTGCGATCACTAGGAACCTCAAGTGTTAAATTGCAGGTAGTTCGGTTAAAAAGATGTAGCTTAAATGCACAAATGCCGAAAATCGGAAGGTTCCGTTCCGTGATAATGAAGCTAAATCTTCAAAATATCGAAAATCGGAGGTACCGTTCTGTGGGAGCTATATCAAAACGTGCACCAATATGGCCCATTCTCAATACCCAACATCCTAGGAGTAACCGAAACTTTTATACCAAAGTATAAAGCAATATATGAAATATTGTGAGCTGTATCTTGATTTATACAGGGAGACGAACAGAAGGGCATGGTTATATCGACTTAGAATTCTCTGCTGATCAAAAATGTATATATGTATGTACGTTATAGGGTCTTCGACGAACATATCAATGTGTTACAAACGAAATGACAAATTTAAATATACTCGTACCTCTCCATTATGTGGAGGATATAAAAGTAATGGACCTTGTCGATAACTAAATACCACCAGTATAAATACCTGGAATTGGTCTCATGAGGTGGCAAAGGAATTGTAGGAATTTTCACAAGGATATCAAGCTGTACTCATTTTCAAAGCGATACTAGATCTGTCAATAATCTGCATTTAAAGCAATTTTGTAGGCGTTTATGGCAAAGATATCAGAAACGATTGTCCCATTATTCCACTGTCACACAAAACACACTAGACGAATAAAATGTTTAGTTCTTCATATATAACACAAAATCAACTTAATTGGGTTTCTCTTTAATTCTTTAAAAACCTCCTGATGCTCCAGGGGTTCCCTAAAATTCTTCAAAAAATCCACGTTGCTCATAGAGGCATCCTTAAATTCTTTAAAAAATCCACGTTGCTTTTAAAGGCCTCCTAATCTTAATTGGTTTTCTGGGAGGCTTCCTAAATTTTTTTTAAAAATCTCCTGATGCTCCAGAGGTCCCCTAAAATTCTTTAAAAAATCCACGTTGCTCATAGAGGCGTCCTTAAATTCTTTAAAAATCCACGTTGCTCATAGAGGCGTCCTTAAATCCGTTAGAAATCAAAAAAAAAATAAACACGTTGCTTTTATAGGCCTCCAAAAATTCTTTAAAAATTCACGTTGTTCCTAGAGACCTCCTAAAATTCTTTAAAAAATCCACGTTGTTCCTAGAGGTCTTCCAAAATTCTTTAAAAAATCCCTGTCGGTCCTAAAATTCTTTAAAAAATCCACGTTTTTCCTAGAGACCTCCTAAAATTGTTAAAAAATCCACGTTGTTCCTAAAGGCCTTCTAAAAATTCTTTAAAAAATCCACGTTGTTCCTAGAGGCCTCTTAAAGTTCTTTAAAAAATCCATGTTGGTCCTAGAGGCCTCCTAAAAATCTTTAAAAAATCCACGTTTTACCTAGAGGCCTCCTAAAATTGTTAAAAAATCCAAGTTGTTCTTAGATGCCTTCCTAAATTATATAAAAATCCATGTTGTTCTTAGAGGCCTCCTAAAATTCTTTAAAAAATCCACGTTGTTCCTAGAGACCTCCTAAAACTCTTTAAAAATCCACGTTGCCCTTAGAGGCCTTAAAATTCTGTAAAAAATCCACGTTGCCCTTAGAGGCCTTAAAATTCTGTAAAAAATCCAAGTTGGTCCTAGAGGCCTCCTAAAACTCTTTAAAAAATCCACGTTGTTCCTAGAGACCTCCTAAAATTCTTTAAAAATCCACGTTGCCCTTAGAGGCCTTAAAATTCTGTAAAAAATCCACGTTGCCCTTAGAGGCCTTAAAATTCTGTAAAAAAATCCAAGTTGGTCCTAGAGGCCTCCTAAAACTCTTTAAAAAATCCACGTTGTTCCTAGAGGCCTCCTTAAATTCTTTAAAAAATCCAAGTTGTTTTTAGAGGCCTCCTAAAATTCTTAAAAAAAATCCAGGTTGTTTCAGAGGCCTCCTAAAACTCTTTAAAAAATTCCTGATGGTCCTAGAGGCCTCCTAAAATTCTTTAAAAAATCCACGTTGTTCATAGAGGCCTCCTAAAATTCTTTAAAAAAATCTACGATAGTCCTAGAGGCGTCCTAAAATTCTTTAAAAAAATCTACGTTGTTCCTAGTGGCCTTCTAAAATTGTTTAAAAAATCTACGATGGTCCTAGGGGTCTCCTAAAATTCTTTAAAAAATCTACGTTGCTCATAGAGGCCCAATAAAATTCTTTAAAAAATCCACGTTGTTACTAGAGGCCTCCTAAAATTCTTTAAAAAATTCACGTTGCTCCTAGAGGCCTCCTAAAATAATTTAAAACATCCACGTTGCTCCTAGAGACCTCCTAATTTTTTTTAAAAAATCCACGTTGTTCCTAGAGACCTCCTAAAATTTTTTAAAAAATCCACGTTGTTCCTAGAGACCTCCTAAAATTCTTTAAAAAATCCACGTTGTTCCTAGAGACCTCCTAAAATTCTTTAAAAATCCACGTTGCCCTTAGAGGCCTCTTAAAATTCTGTAAAAAATCCAAGTTGGTCCTAGAGGCCTCCATGTTTTTCCTAAAATTATTTTAAAAATCCACGTTTTTCCTAAAATTATTTTAAAAATCCACGTTTTTCTTAAAATTATTTTAAAAATCCACGTCGTTCCTAGAGGCCTCCAAAAATTCTTTAAAAAAAATCCACGTTGTTCCTAGAGGCCTCCTAAAATTGTTCAAAAATCCACGTTGTTCCAAGAGGCCTCCTAAAATTGTTAAAAAATCCACGTTGTTCCTAGAGGCTTCCTAAAATTCCTTAAAAAATCCACGTTGTTCTAGAGGCCTGCTAAAATTTTTTAAAGATCCACGATGCATATATAGGCCTCCTAAAATTCTTTAAAAAATTCACGTTGTTCAAAGAGGCCTTCCTAAATTCTTTAGATAATCCACGTTGTTCCTAGAGGCCTCCTAAAATTGTTCAAAAATCCATGTTGTTCCTAGAGGCCTCTTAAAATTCTTTAAAAAATCGAGGTGGTTTCAGAAGCCTCCTAAAACGCTTTAAAAAATTCCTGATGGTCCTAGAGGCGTCCTAATATTCTTTAAAAATTTCACGTTGTTCTTAGAGGCCTCCTAAAATTCTTTAAAAAAATTCACGATGTTCCTAGGGGCCTCCTAAAATTCTTTAAAAAATCCACGTTGTTCCTGGAGTCCTCCTAAAATTCTTTAAAAAATCCACGTTGTTCCTAGAGTCCTCCTAAAATTCTTTAAAAAATCCACGTTGTTCCTAGAGACCTTCTAAATTTCTTTAACAAATCCACGTTGTTCCTAGAGACCTCCTAAATTCTTTAAAAATCCAAGTTGTTCCTAGAGGCCTACTACAGTTCTTTAAAAAATCCATGTTGGTCCTAGAGGCCTAATAAAATTCTTTAAAAAATCCATGATGGTCCTAGGGGCCTAATAAAATTCTTTAAAAAACCCACGTTGTTCATACAAGAATCCTAAAATTCTTCAAAAACTCCATGTTGTTCCTAGAGGCCTCCTAAAATTCTTTAAAAAATCCACGTTTTTCCTAGAGTCCTCCTAGAATTCTTTAAAAAATCTTTCTTTCTAGAGGTCCTTTATCTGAGGGAATATGGAGAATTAAAAACAATCTGCAGACTTTTGTCAGGGAAGTGTACGAAGCAGTTGCCCTAAATATTGACATAAATCGGCAATACGTAAGGGCTTGTCTGATAAGAGAAAATATGTTTAGATAGATCCTAGATGTTCAGTTACACTGTGCAACAAAATTCAATTTTTTTCAAAATGATGGGAAAATATGAGACACGTGTATCGGCATTTTTAAAGTTTACGTCGGAAAGTAACCAAAGTAGGCGGGGCAAGTTCCGGCCATTTCTATTTTTTGAAATATTCGAGTTAAGATATCTTGCAATCCTTGCATTTTTGGATGGATTAGGAGGATGTGGGGAATAATTTTGTTAAAAATTTGAACCCTACTGCGATTTATCAATGGTGTTTTTTGACCTTTGTTCGAAGATCTTACAAAAACTCCTTTTAAATGTGATTATATCAAATCCAAATTTTCTACAAAATTGTTCGCCATAACATTTTATTATAGGAGTCGGAATAACCAAATCTGTAAATCTTATCTAATCGCTAGGAATCCCTTAAAATTAAAAAAAAAAAAACACATTTTAGGGTTAAAGTCGGACTTCATCTGAGTTTATTCAAAATTGTCCCTCAAAACATAAATTTAGAGAGATGACGTCAAAGACAAACAAATTCTTTGCCAAATTTCACTATGGGTCACCAAAGAAATTAAATGTCTATTTACATTATATATCATGAAAATATCCGTTTCAGTTTTGCTGAAAAAATGAAAATATTTCCCAATTGTTTTTTTATGTTGTTTTCGTTCTTTTTCGAAGTGATACATGAAAGTAATATGAAACTTGGTTCTACGTGAAAAGTGTCAAAAGAAGAAAAATTCTACACAAAATTTTACTATGAGTTCCCGAATAAACCATATATCTAGGTATACTATTTCCTTTTGTTGTCGCACAGTGTAATCAAACCTGATAAAATTAACATCTCCTGATACCATGTTTGTTGATAATATTTACAACATAACAGTTTTGAGACGTAAGATTTAACATTGTAAAATTTTTCAGAGAAACATAAAAGTTCATCATATCATATCTCATTTAACGGCAACTGTCTGTTTATTTTTTGTATGTTTCTGCCAAACAAGTTAGAAGAGAACTTAGTATCATATCTTATGTAGACGAATGTTACAGCAAAATATGATATGATACTGAGTTCTCCTGTAACTTGTTTGGACGGAACATAGAATAAGGGAGATGAGTGAATGCCATGAAACATAAAGTTACAGTTAAATAATATATAATAGGGGACTTTTATGTTCACGATATCCTTTTTGCCTTCAGCCAAGTGCAGTTGAAGTATCTTAGTGCCACGATAAGAGTTTTGTTGTAATGTAAATTCAACTTAACCCATATCATACGGATAATAGTTTAAGTAGAAAATTTCTTACAAGACCCAGATAGAAGTTGGTAATCAAAAGAATATCAAACGACATCGTCTCTCTAAGACATTTACCTGAGAAACAATTAAAGATAGGAATAAGGTGGAGTTAATATATAACAGGTACATTTTGTAGTACAAAATCTAGCTAGAAATGTTCATTGATAAAATATCTTAACATTCCAAACGTTAGGATAGTCCCATGTTCATTGATAAAAATGTCCTTAGAATGTGGGTTAAGATAATATTTTGATCATAGTTTGTGAATTTTATCACACCGACTGTGAATCTGTTGAAGTTTATTTCTGGAACGAAATACCTACCTCTATCTGTTCAGTCATTGAAGATCAGGATGAACGTTGTTAATTGCAACCCATTCTAAGATAACCTGCAGCCTTTGATAAGATTGTGAACTATTTCAGGGATAACACAGGTACCTATGAATCGAAGGTATGCCACGGTAACACACTTCATGAATTTAATCACACTACCTGTAAGGGTGTTGAAGTTATTTGGAACTCATTAACCTGCATCGCCTCATTCATTGAACGCTTCACCACTGACTGTTGTTAAGTCCAATCTATCCCTAGATATCCTGTTGTTTTGGATAAGATTGTGAATTATTTAAAAAGATAACACAGCTATTAAAAATATATTCAACGATTGTGCCACAGCATCACTTCGTACTTGAGGAAATATTTATCTAATCACATTTAAAAATAAATGATAAAAATTCAATATTTTTGTGGTCTTTATTAGATACTCGAAGAATAATTTATCAAACATAATGAAGAGGTAATTATTTGCGAGCCACTGTGGTGCAATGGCAGGAATGCACTCAAATACAGAGAGAGAAATTTAAATTAGTAAAATTTTCCAGGATAAACTTTTTTTACAAATAAGAATTGTCTATCATATCTGTTAAAGCTTTTTCCTGAGAAATTTTTATTTACAACATAGAAAGTTCTTTAATATGTATCTATACAACAATAATTCCTTATGGTTCTCACTAATGTCGCATAGAATTACGTTTTAAATATCACAGGGTTTCCACTATTCAGACATAAGCCTTATCATTGAAAAACATATTTCACAATCTTATCGAAGACCTATCTTAAAATACATTGCGCACTCTAGCGTTCGCCTAAACATTCAATGAAGGGATCGCTACATTTTGGTGAATGTGTTTCAAATAAAAACTCTGTGGAAATATTTATCGCCAAAACTCTCATAGTCACCAACAGTGTCTAAAGGGTTATCATAACTAAAATTTAAACATACACTCATTTAATCAATGAACATGGACTATCCCAACTTTCTGAATGTTGAGATAGTTTATCAATGGACATTTCTAACTGTTTGGAGAATTTGTATAAGCAAATATACCTGAAGTAACTAAATGATTCAGTACATAAATCTTCCCTCTTTCAGGTAAAAGCCAAAGATAGTCGTTGTCGTTCAATGTCATTTCTATCTTGGTCATGTTAGAAATTTTCTACTTCAACTAGCATCCTCATTATATGAATTCCATTGAACCTTCAGCTTACAAAACTCTTATTGTGATACCAGCATATTTGTACTGTACATAAATGAAGGCAAAAAGGATATCAATGATAATCAAGAAACGAAATATTGCATCCAAATAAGATATGATATTATGTTCTCCTAGAACTTGGATTTAAGAGACACAAATTTAGGATGCCATGGGATACCATGAAATATCCAGTTACAGTTAAATAAGATATGATATGAACTTTTATTGTCCTCAGTAAAGTATTTTTTAATCACAAAAATTCTAAAGATTTTGTCTAAAATGTTATCAATGAACAAGATATAGAGGATGTTAATTTTATCAGAGTAGATTGCCCAACATTTACAAAGAATTTCAAAAAGATTTCTCCTATGTCTATGTCTCTTATATATGCAGGTTATAATTTTTGTACCTACATCTTGTGCGAAGTTTTCAGGATAACTCATGAACAGGATATGGATTAAAAACTCTGTGGTCGTCTCTGACAGCTAAATACCCTCAGCCTAAATACTTGGATCAAAATGTTCCATGAATAAATAAAACCCTAATTTTAAAACGAAAATGTCAGCGACAATAAGCGAACAAAATTTTATTTCTAAATCGGGATATAAACTGCATTTCATCGCAGATTTGTAGGCATTAAATGGGGAGGTTTCAGAAACAATTGAACCCAATAGGGTAATTTTGTAGACATTTCACTTACAAAAGTTTAAATTTTGTCGGATGCACACAACCCATACGTCCATGAAATGGTTCTAGCCTAGTTTTGGGAGATTTTTAATAAAAATATTTTTTTTTTTAATTTTCAAAAAAAATATTACGTCACTGTAAGCAGGTCCACAAGGACTAAATGAGCAGTCCATAAACTACACTTTAGTGAACATTTTTAACTTTTGAGGTTGAGTTTCTATGAAATATTTTGATTTGCAAAATTTCGGCTAAACCGATACTCAATTCGATAGTTCTCATTTTAGTTGTTGCCGACCGTTTGTAAGTTTTGTTGCATTACCTCAGAAAGTATGGACCTTCATGCATCACAGTTATCAGAACTGCAAGGACCTTCCTTAAAAAATCAAAGACGACTCTCGAACAACCCTTAACTCAGCCCATATGAAAATTATATTTTTTAGACTTTTTAAGCATTTTAAAAAAATAACTTTTTTCTCTAACCCCCTGTTTTTGTAACTATTTTTTGTTCGGTCGTCTATATTCGTAATAATTTAGGCATCCATAGTTCAGTCTTCAGATGACATACAGACCTAATTTTTCGTAGACACGTTCCCTATATAGTTAAGAATTCCTTATTTAAAAATCAGCGTTAAGGCGAGTAAATCGATCTACAGAACTTGGGACTTCTTGTGAAAAGAATAAAAATTTTACAAAAACTGGGGGTAAAAGGTATATTTTTCTTGTAATCGGGCCTTCTTTTTAAAGTCAAGAAAACTTTGAAGGGTAATGTAGGTATATTCTAACATGTCAAATCCCTGACTATTTATGAATGTAATATTTATGATTAAATTTTTATCGAATATTTAAATTTTTCATCAAAAGTCGAAAATTAAGTTTTAGGCCAATTGCGTGGAAATGCATGGGCCAAATGAAGCTTTATGAGCATGGAATGGCAGATAACGGACAATAATATAAAAATGCAAAAAACCCCAAAAAAGTGGGAAAATGTCCAATTTCCGATATTTCGGTAAGATAATGTGGCTAAAACCTAAAAAAATACCAAAAATCGAGAGGTTTGCTTATATGGGGGAAAAAGTAAGACGTGGACCTATACCAATAATTCTTTTCAGGAATTCTTTCTAACTAAATAACAAAATTCAGTCATTTCAAACACCAAATTTCGGCCAATTCGGTGGAATATTTAGTCAATAACCTTCACAATACCGAAAATCGGGAGGTACCGTTCTATGGGGGCTATATGAAGACGGAGACCTTTACCGACGAATTTCTGGGGGAAAGTTTTTTACCAACAACAAAGACTAAGTACAAAATTTCAGGCATTTCGTAGGAATATTTAGGCCACAACCTTCAAAATACCGAAAATCAGGAGGTACAGTTCTATGGGGGCTATATGAAGACGTGAACCTATACCGACAAAATTCTGGTGGAAAGTTGTATACCCCCAACGAAGACTAAGTACCAAATTTCAGTCATTTCGGTGTGATAATGAAGCAAAACCTTAAAACGACTGAAAATCGGGTGGTACCGTTATATGGGGCTATATCAAAACGTGGACCGATATAGCCCATTTACAATTCCAAACATAATAGAAACTACTATACCAAATTACAAAGCTATATCTTAAAAATTTCGAGCTGTATCTTGATTTCAACAGACGGACATGGTTATATCGTTTTAGAATTTTACCTTGATCAAGAATATATGTATGTACATATATACTTTATAGGGTCTACGATGAATATTTCGATGTGTTACAAACGGAGTGACAAATTTAATTATACCCTCCATATTATGGTGGAGGGTATAAAAAGTTTTGTGAACGTACCCGCAGGGGTTGAATAAGACAGTCCTTATTCGAAATTGTTCCAAGTCTGAAAGAAATATTACGATGTGCAGAATTTGGATCAATGAGTAACTCTTCGAGATTTATTGTGCGCAAAATTCTATCTCAACAGTTTTTACTTTTTTGGGAAGAACTCAAAAGAGTTAGCTAAAAATTGTCAATATTCTTTGCTATATAGCCCCATATAATGATGGTACATCCCCATTTTTTTTGGTATTTTTAGGTTTTTAACTACAGTTTATGACTGAATTACGCGACATAGTTTTAGAATAGCCCCCATATATCGGTACCATCGATTTCAGGTATTTCTATGTTTTAGCTAACTTTTCAAATCGAATTAGATGTAATTTGGCATTTGAGTTTCCTAGTGGTCAAAACATTTCTCCTTCAGAAGTTGTGGACATAGGTCTATATTTTGAAATGGCCCCCATATAAAGGTAACGCCAGATTTCAACTATTTTAACTTTTTTATTTACTTTTTTATTCAAGTACTATGAAGTTGATATCTATATTTCGGTCCAAATCGACTCTAAATTGACTGTGATCCAAAAACTCTTGCAGCTAATATTGCGGACATAGGTCCACGTATAACTGTACCTCTCGATTTCAAGTATTGTGAAGTTTTCCTAACGAATTACCTATTAGTTGGTATTTCCGGTGGTCAAAAAACTTCTCCATCAAAAATTGTGGACATCTGATATATATTCTACATAGATTATAGGTATTTTTAAGTTTTGTACAAGTTTCAATACAGTCGAATGGACTTGTAGTGGCTCAAATTCTACAGAGTAGATTTTGAACCTAAATTATTGTTGCACAAAGACGAACAACAATATTACCTTTTGCAAACTACAACAAACACAACAAGTATTCTGACGATACTTACGTTTTGTTGTCTGTAAACAAAACAAAACACTTCACACTGAATTAAACTTCAAACAAATTGACACTGTCGGTCAAATTTATATATTTTATTTTAATTCTGAAAAATAGGGTTTTCTACAAAATTCAATTGATCAGACAATCCGCACACTCGAACTTTAAGACGAAGAGTGATTTATTTTTCGCCTTAGAGATGTGAAGTGATCGATTATATTTCCTTATCGAGATTGATAAGGATCTCCAACAAGTTTTAACCTACATTTTCGACCCAAATTTTCAGTAATTGGTAAGTCAGAACTTCCTTCCGAATTATTTAATTTTATTAATTTTATTTCATAATATTTCATTATAGAAGGTTTTAAACGTTTACTTGTTTTTCTTCTTATTGTTTACTTTCGGCCACCACTGTGCAGCATCTTCTTTGTCAAAAATATACAAAACTATCCATGTCTTGTTTATGAGGTATTAGGGAAATTTCTTGCATGATCTTGTAACATAAAAAATTATAAACTTGATGTTCAACAAGTAAAAAAGTATCAGTCGGCTTTGCCAACAGAGATATACCCTCAGCCTGTGTATATTGAACAATTTTTTTCCCAAAATACGTATGTATTTAGGGGGTTTTAAAATTTTTCGGCGTTTGAACCGACAAAAATGTTCATTAGGATTAAATATCAAAAGTTTTGCGGAGGAGATACATACTAAAAGGAATGGATCGACATTGACCGTTATGGAAGTGGATCTCCAGCCACAACATATGGTGCCATAGGGGGTTTTTACACTCTTCGGGCTGTTTGCTCAAGAAGTATGGACTCGCCCCTAAAAAACCTTTTACCATCGTAATTGAGGCAGCGAATGCAAGTTGCTTCAACAAAAATCAAAGTGATTCGATGTCAGGTCTTAAAGTGAACTTATCCGAAATTTTGTGTGGGAGATACCGGATGGGGTGGACAAATATAGTCCATATTTTAACCTGATCTATATCTGGTAGATATATTAGGATGTGTAAAGTATAGACCAATTTGGCCACTCCCTTCAAGAGTTACCGTACGAACAATTTTTCCGAACATTTTTGAACTTTTGTGGGGGAGGTACCCGAAGGAGTGGACCGATATGACTTTTCTTCAAACTTAAACTATGTTTGGACAAAATATTACTAAGGCCATATTTTGGACCGAAACAGCGGATCCGTACGAGAGTTATTTTGCGCTCCAACCACCTAACACGGTGTCATAGGTTTTTTTTTGCAACTTTCATGCTATTTTCTCAGGAAGTATGGACTTGCCCCTGATGAAACTTGTACTGTTGTATGGAGGGCAGTGAATACAAGCTGCTAAAACAAAAATTAAAGCGATTCGAGAGATGGCCCTAAACTGAACTTTTCCGAAATTTTGTGTGGGAGGTACCCGAAGGAGTGGACCTATTGAGACCATATTGAAACTTCATATTACTCTGGTAGAAAGTTTACGCTATACAAAGTATGGACCAAATCGGTCACTCCCTTCAAGAGTTATCGTGCGCACAAACTTTCCGAACATTTTCGAACTTTTGTGGGGGAGGTACCGGAAGGAGTATACCGATGTAGCTCATCTTTGAACTTAAACTAAGTTTGGACAAAATATTACGAAAGCCAAAATTTGAACCGAATCGGTTCATCCCTTCGAGAGTTATCGTGCGCTCCAGCCAGCAGGACAGACAGACAGACGGACGGACATGGCTAGATCGACTCCAAATTGTCTGAAACACATTTGGTCCAAACATACTTGGGGTCTAAAACCATTATTTCGATGAGGCACATTTTCATCGTATCAAAGTGTATATACCCTCCTTAGCCTAAAGGCTGAGGGTATAAAAATGCTAGCCTATAAAAGGCATAGATTAGGAGAAATGTCTTCGGGTTTCATTGTAAATGATCGGTAATCAATTCTGATAAAATGAACATCTTCTGTACCATGTTTTGTTTCATCAAATTCGTTGAGTAAATGAGCGATATGAATCCCACCTAAGAGAAAAATCTTTTATTTGAAAATAGTCGTAGCTGTTTTTTTATTAAAATAGCACATATTTCGATTGAAGAGGTAGACGTGGTTGTACAAAAACGTTCGGTTAGTTAAAATAATTTATTGATAAAATATTTCAACATTATCAACGTAGGGATAATTCAAAGCTCATGGACAAAAAAGTTACATACATTTATCTCAAAATGGTGATAACCCTTTTGTCACGGTCTGGCCACTTGTCCATTTTTATGATATCATTTCACCTGCATCAACTCATTCATTCAAGATTAGATTGAGTAGTGTTACGAACAATCGATGCTGCGACATCCTGCTGTCTTTACCTGATAAGATTGGAAAATATTTCAATGATAACTGAGGAAAACCACACCATGACACTATTTCTTGCCTTCTCTCTACCTTAAAGAAATTTTAGAATGATTTTAAAAATGTCTGTGGTGTTTATTGGTTTTTTATCAGCGCAATATTTCACAATCTTATCCAAAACACCAGGATATCTCAGGATTGATTGTCAATTATCATGAAGGAATGAAAGAATGAATGAGTTGATGCGGGTATTGGAGTTTAAATAAAAGCAGATAAAATTTGAAATTGCAAGAGAAGAATGTTTTACTTTTATGAGCGCGCATAGTCCAAGGATTATCTTAACTGCAGTTTTATGATACAATATTATTTTTTATCAATGAACATAGAACTATCCTTACCTTAGATCAGTTACCATATTTTATCAATGAAAATTTCCAACTGACTAAAGGTTTTGTATTACGACAACATTTACCTGTTTTCTCTAAACTATCTATCTATACTATGTCCTAGATACCTTATAACATGCTACCATTTTAAATTTTCCAAAAAATATCTTTCTACAACATAAATATTTTCTTCAAAACTATGTTCACAGATTAGGAATATTTTATTGGAAATCGTAAGATAAAGGTATTGTTGTGCATGAGTATTTTATCGCAACACCAGCATAATTCTTTTCCCAAAGGACGAGAGCATATCGCTCATTTACTCAAAAAGTGGCATAACTCAAAAAATGCGTTTTCTGAGTTAGCAATTTCTATTTTTTCTGTGACTTCTACTTTATCTTGTGTCAAATTTTCATGCCGATATCTCTAAAATTCGACGAGTTACAGCTGATTTACTACGACTTTCGCATAATTAAACACAAAAGTTTTTGGAGTTTATGAAGCAATAAAGCACTTCAAAGCATGCTTGATTTTACACAGAAATTTAACACTGATATCTGGCTAGGTGTTTGCAAAATATGGTCCACGTAGTTATTTTGTTGTTTGCGTAATAATCTTTTTAAGTTGGGAAGTCAAAATTCAATCGCCAACTTACAACGAATTTTTCTCGAAACTCGATTTTTTGAAATGTGTCACTCTTTGAGTAAATGAGCGATATCATTAAAAATCATAAGAGCAATTAAATGAGATATGATATTAATATCTTCTAAAATTTGTCTGGCATTAGGAATAGCCATGAAACGATTGTTACAGTTATAGGAAAATTCTTAAAAATTTCATCTTAAAAATATTTCAAATCTTGAGCCTCTTTTTAAAAAAATGTTATCAGTGAATAAGAGGCTGTGTGATGTTCAGTTTATCAATGTTGATTCCTGCGCATGCTACAAACATCCAAAACGTATTTTTTCTATTTTTCCCAATAGCTACTTCGAATAGGCAAACACTTTTTTTGAATCATAAAAATTATCATTTTTGCCTATCAAAATATTTTTAGGAATTTGCTGGATATCTAAGCTAACAAAATACCAAGAAATGTAAGGTTTCTAAAAGAGACAAGACAAGAAAATGTACCAACACTTGGGGGTTAACGATTCTCGAACAGAACTTTTTCATAACTGTGTGGTTATTGCATTGCGAACATTCGATGCAAGATTAAACAAATAAGATAGTATCAGTCAGCTGTGCTGACGAAGACATACCCTCAGCCTCTGCCCAAAAGATATATATATGGATTTAGTATTACGAGTTTGCTTCAAAATACCTGAAATTTGTAGATACCGTAATATGGGGCTATACCAAATCATTGACATATATTGTTTAAATTTTTGAAAAAGTTTGAGAGTTATCTTGCACACTATCCATTTTAGTATGTACAAGAAGGGATTTTGTAGTTTTTGGGCCATTATCACAGGAAGTATGGACTTACTCCGGAAAACCATTTACCGTTGTAAAGCGAGCCGCCAGGACAACCTACTGGAAAAAAATCAAAATTATCCTAGTGGAGCCCTTAAACTCTACTCTTTCAGAATTTTGTGTGGAAGGTACCCGAAGGAGTGGAGCGATATAGTCCTGATATATGACTAGACTAATCAGAAACTCCCCGTGTTATCTTACCTATTTTCCATTTTTATTTCGAGCGGTCAGGTACCCGAAGGAGTGGACCGATATATGACTAGGTGAAATAAAACAATTGTCAAAGTTTGGACTAATCAGAAACTCCCTGCGAGTGTTATCTTACGAATTTTCCATTTTTATTTGGGCCATTATCTCCGGAAGTATGGATTTGGGCCCGAAAAAAATTATCGTCGTAAAGAGAGCCGCCAGAACAAACTGTTGGAAAAATTTCAAAACGATCCAAGAGGAGCTCTTAAACTTCACTTCCTCCGAAAGAGTGGACCGATATAGTACATATTCCAAACTGATCTATATGTGGAAATAGTAATACGATGTGCAAAGTTTGGACCAAATCAATTGCCCCCTTTCAAAGTTATAGTGCGCACCATTTTAGCGAAAGCATTTGAACTTTTGTGTGGGAGGTACCGGAAGGAGTGGCCATATCGGTCTATCTGCGAACTTGAACTAAGTTTGGACAAAATATTACGGTATAAAAAGTTTGGTTCGAATCGGCTGATCCGTTCGTGCGCACCAGCCAGATACCAGACAAACGGATTTGATTTTTATTTATTTTTTTTTTTGTTAATAAATTATGTCTTCGAAAAAAACCTTTACGACATTTTTATCATTCTCATCATTTACGTATGACATTCTCAGAATTAAAGAAAATTAGTGAGAAACAGAAGTTATGTCTTTCGAAATTTTTACCTTTCTTTTAGGCGAAGGCCAACAACTTTGAGTTTTAATAAAGGTTTAGACCACTTCTCAGAATGTTTTAAAACAGCGGCTAATCATTGTGAGTAGATTATCATATTTTTGGGCCCCAATGTGTCAACTTTTAGGTTCACTCCTTTATATACTTCTCGCAATAACATCCTCATGGTCTTTGTTACAACCAAAAATACCGTTCTTGCAATATAAGAAGAAGAGGAATAGACCAACAAACGCACAAAAAATGTACGCTTGATCTAAAACTGCTCTAAGAAACCACATTAATTGAGGTCTAAAGGTGCTCCAAATATCCTTTAAAATCCAAATTTATTGTGTTTGAGGATACTCTAAAAATGCACGTTTATTGTGATCTAAGGAAGCTCCGAAAGACTTTTAAAAAACCAAATTTATTGTGGTCTTAGGACACTCCTAAAAGCCTTTAAAAAAGTCACGTTTATTGTGGTCTAAGGATGCTCCAAAAAGCCTTTAAAAAACCAAAGTTTATTGTGGTCTAAGAATGCTCCAAAAAGCCGTTAAAAATCAACGTTTTTGTGGTATAAGGATGTTCCGAAAATTATTTAAAAAATCCACATTTATTGCGGTCATCGGATGCTTCAGAAACTCTTTAAAAAATCGACGTTTACTGTGGTCTAAGGATGTTACTAAAAGTCTTAAAAAATCCACGTTTATTGTGGACTAAGGATGTTGGTAAAAGTCTTTTAAAATTCACGTTTATTGTGGTGTAAGGATGTTGATAAAAGCCTTTAAAAATCCAAAACCCAATTTTATTGTAGTCTGTGGATGCTCTAAAAATCCACGTTTATTGTGGTCTAAGGATGCTTCTAAAAGCCTTTCAAAACTTTTGTGGTCTAAGGATTCTCCTTAAAGACTTTTAAAAAACCAAATTTATTGTGGTCTTAGGACACTCCTAAAAGCCTTTAAAAAAGTCACATTTATTGTGGTTTTAGGATGCTTCTAAAGCTTTTAAAAAATACACGTTTATAGTAATCTTCGGATGTTCCGAAAAGTTTTTAAAAAAACATGTTTATTGCGGTCTTCGGATGCTTCAAAAAGTCTTCAAAAATTCCACGTTTATTGTGGTCTTCGGATGTTCCGGAAAGTCTTTAAAAAATCCACGTTTATTGCGGTCTTCGGATGCTTCAAAAAGTCTTTAAAAATTCACATTTATTGTGGTTTAAGCATGCTACTAAAGCTTTTAAAAAATCCACGTTTATTGTGGAATTCGGATTCTCCGAAAAGTCTTTAAAAAATCCACGTTTATTGCGGTCTTCGGGTACTTCAAAAAGACTTTAAAAAATCCACGTTTATTGCGGTCTTCGGGTACTTCAAAAAGTCTTTAAAAAATCGATGTTGACTGTGGCCTCAGGATGTTGCTAAAAGTCTTTAAAAAAATCCACGTTTATTGCGGTCTAAGGATGTTGCTAAAAGTCTTTAAAAAATTTACGTTTGTTGCGGTCTAAGGATGTTGCTAAAAGTCTGTAAAAAATCCATGTTTATTGTGATCTAGGGATGTTGCTAAAAGTCTTTAAAAATCTACGTTTATTGTAGTCTAAGGATGCATTATTGATCATTAAGCTTGATTCCAACGAGAAATTAATTAAAAAAAGTTATGTCAGCTATAAAAAAGTTATAACATAACATAATGAAAATCAGAACCTAAAGGTTTAGGGTATAAAAAATCAAAGTTTTGTGGCCTTACAGGCCTTCAACAAATATTTGGGGCGGTTTGGGATTTTTTAGCCTTTCAAAAACTGTTCTTTAAAATCCCCAGGTTTTGTAGACATTCAACCTTTCCTCATCTCTACTTCGAATAGGGATTCAGTTTTTTAACAGTAAAATGTGTAACAATATTTTTTCAATATTTTTGTATCTCTTTACACTGTCTTTGATTTTCAATAAGCATTTAGCGCCACACTTTAACAAGTACAAAGAAGTAAACAACACTTGTTACCATAGAAAGAAAACAAACAAATCGCCGATGAAAAGGAAATAAACCCCTAAATCGGAAGTAAATTGAGATGGCAGTCATCCACTTGTTGTTATCTCTGTCTGAAGTGTGAGCACTCAACGAACCCCTAAAAAGGAACTAAATTCGTGACAAGGGATGAAGAAGGAAATAAAACACCAAGCGGCCATTTATATGCAATTGAACTGAGGCATGCGCATAACACGCTTACAAATTGGCATATTTTTAGAAATAATTTCTGTGAAGGGACGATTTATTAAGGACTATGTGCGCGAAAAGCAACAGATCATAGAATAGACCAAAAAGCATATTTCCCATTCTTAGAGATGAACGGGTTTTCAGAGGTTCATAGTATGTCCTCCTACTATACAGGACCTTCCTCTACTAGAGGACTTTCAGAATGCCCTCCTTCCTTTAGAATATCCGCCTCCAGTACTGAAACTGTAAAAGGTCCTTTGGAAGGACATCTTCGTATAGAACACCTTTAAAAGAACCTCCTACTCCTCTTCCACCTCCTTTAAAAAAGTTATTTTAAACATGTTGATTTCACTTTTAGAGGATCTTTCATTAATAGAAGACCTTTATGAGGACCTCCTTCCATAGATAACCATTAGAAGTTCCTCTTCCCATGGAGAATCCTGTTTCCCAAAAGATTACATTTAGAATATCCTTATGATTCTCTTCCTATTGAGAACCTACCGGCGGTCCTCTTTCCATTTAGAAACTTTAGTTGATTCTCTTCTCATAGCAAGCCTTTAGAACATATTATTCTGACATACCGGGAGAACCTTCTTATTTTCAATTCACTTTGAATAGCCACTTAGCGCCACACTTTAACAAGTGCAACGGCAAGAGGCTAACAACACTTGTTACCATCAAAAACAACAAACAAACCACGGATTTTTAGGAAATAAACCCCTAATTCGGAAGTAAATTTAGATGGCAATCAGCCACTTGTTATGAAGTGTGAGAACACAAATAACCCCTAAATAGGAAATAAATTTATGCGGGGGATGAAAAGGAAGCGAGGCGCAAATGAAACGAAAACGGAAGTGAAGCATGCGCATACCACGCTTACAGCATCACATACTAATAAATTAATTGAGAACTCTAAGGATTTATTAGGGAGATTTTTTAAATAATATTTAAGAATCTGTTGTAGGTCTTTAAGGCCACAATACATGGAGGTTCTAAAAAATATGTTGAGCCCCATAAAGGCCTCAAAACGTGAGTTTTTTTAAGAATAATTTGAAGCTCTTTAAAGACCACAAAACGTGGAATTTTTAAAGAATGCTTTTGTGGTCTTGGAATGCCACAACACGTGGAGTTTTTAAAAAATATTTTTGGAGGTCCCAAAAGGCCACAAAACGTGGAGTTTTTAAAGAATATTTTGGAGCTCTTGAAAGGCCACAAAACATGGAGTTTTTAAAGAATATTTTGGAGCTCTTGAAAGGCCACAAAACGTGGAGTTTTTAAAGAATATTTTGGAGCTCTTGAAAGGCCACAAAATCTGGAGTTTTTAAAGAATATTTTGGAGCTCTTGAAAGGCCACAAAACCTGGAGTTTTTAAAGAATATTTTGGAGCTCTTGAAAGGCCACAAAACGTGGAGTTTTTAAAGAATATTTTGGAGCTCTTGAAAGGCCACAAAACCTGGAGTTTTTAAAGAATATTTTGGAGCTCTTGAAAGGCCACAAAACGTGGAGTTTTTAAAGAATATTTTGAAGCTCTTGAAAGGCCACAAAACGTGGAGTTTTTAAAGAATATTTTGGAGCTCTTGAAAGGCCACAAAACGCGAAGTTTTTAAAGATAATTTTTGAAACCTTGGAAGGCCACAAAACGTGGAGTTTTTAAAGAATATTTTTGATGCCTTGGAAGACCACAAAACGTGGAGTTTTTTAAGAATATTTTTGAGGCCTTGGAAGGCCACAAAACCTGGAGTTTTTAAAGAATATTTTTGAGATCCTAAAAGGCCACAAAACGTGGAGTTTTTAAGAAATTTTTTAGAGGTCCCAAAAGGCCACAAAATGTAGAGCTTTTAAAGAATACTTTTGGAGGTCCCAAAAGGCCACAAAACGTGGAGTTTTTAAAGAATATTTTTTGAGGTCCCAAAAGGCCACAAAAAAAGAGTTTTTAAAAAATATATTTTGGAGGTCCCAAAAGGCCACATAACGTGGAGTGTTTAAAGAATAGTTTCTAAAAAATAGTTTGTGAAGGTGATTATTTGATTATCCCACAGAACGTTGAGTTTTTAGAAAATATATATTTTTTGAACCTCCCACAGAAAGTGAAGTTTCTAAAAAATTTGATTATCTCACTGAACGTGGAGTTTTAAAAAAATATCTTGAGGGTTCCACAAAACGTGGTGTTTTTAAAGAATATCTTTTGAGGGTTCCACAGAAAATGGAATTTTTAACAAATATTTTTCGAGGCTCCCACAGAACTTGGAGTTTTAAACAAATATTTTTTGTAGGTCCCACAAAACGTGGATTTTTCACACAACTATTTTTGAAGGCCTCACAGAACTTGAAGTTTTTAAAAGATATTTTTTAAGGTTCCACAAAACGTGGAGTTTTTAAAAAAATATTTTTTGAGGGTTCCACAAAACGTGGAGTTTAAAAAATATAATTTTTGTGGGTTCCACAAAACGTGGAGGTAAAAAAAAAATATTTTTTGAGGGTTCCACAAAAAGTGGAGCTTTTAAAAAAAATAATATTTTTATATTTTCCTGATACCAATTTTTCCGCCAAAATTTGTTGCCACACTTTGGTTCTTGGCCACACTTTTGGCACTTGGTACCACAATTATAGCACTTGCTGCCATTGAAATTGTCCACTTCCTCTGAAGGAAATAAAGCCACATAAACGGATCTGAGTGAAGTTGGCAAATGGCCACTTGTCATTATTTCACTGTGGAATGTGCATTAAGGCACCCCTAAAAAGGAAGCATCTCAAGGTGGAAATAACAGGGATGAGGATGTTACAAAATGGTCATTATAGGATATGGAAAAAGGCCAAGCATGCGTACAACACGAGTGAACCATGAGCCATTCCGTATAGTTTTCTTTATTTCTATGAAATCAACTAAACTCGTTCCAAAAAAAATCCAAGGGGGTTGAAGGAAGACTTCTGGCTAAACAACCCCCACGTGAAATTTAAAATCATAAAATATGATATGAGCAGAACGTTACCCCATCAAAAAGCAATACAAATAAATAACTGTCAATAATGAAAGGAAAACACATTCCTTAAGTCTTTCCTTTAGACGAACGAAAAATCTAACCAAAAAATTTTACTTTCCCACGATATTTGGGGTTGTTTTTCTTTTAACTTATCCCAAATACATTATCTTCGCCTTGCATTGTTTAAAAAGGACTTCCTTTCCCTTTTAAATACTCAAATACGCATTACAGGAATACCAACAACAACAACAACACTCTACACTTGCACACATTCTGATATTACATTTTGACATTCTTATGTTCAACCCTTGTCAAACATCTGATGTTGTTATTCTTATCGTCATAGACAATCTTCCCCCTATGAATTGGAAATATTAGATTTTCCACTAGGGTTGTGTCCGTCTGCACGGCTTTGCACCTTTTTTCCAATGTTATTTTTAATTTGCCAAGGCGGAATTATTGAAAACAAAGATTGAATGAATGAATAAATTTGCCACTCATTGATTGTTTGGAAAAATGAAGAAAAAAATCTCCACTATTATTCTCCGCCTAGGATATGGGCTCTAATTTCTTTCCTTTTTATTCAAATCCCTGCATATTTTTAGCATTATGTTAAATTTTGGCAAGTGTGGGAAAATATTTTTGGCTAGACTGCTTGCTTCTGGTGTGTGTTAGGGGGGGATGTTAGCATGCACTGCCTTAAATGGAAATTTATTTCGGCAAGGTGTGCCTGCTCCGTTTGGTGTGATGTTATGCACATGTTTGATTTGCTTGCCTGCCAAAAATGATGCCTCATTGAAATATCGGATTGTGACAGATGCACTTGCGTACGTGATTTTTGTGGGAAATTAACGTTACAGAATTTAAATCCAGCAAGGTGCAGAAATAAAATCAAGGGAGCCTCCTTGAAAATATTTTCTTTGTGACACATGCCCAATTATTTTTATCGCTACATAGATACACATTATGAAAAAATTCAGGAAGGTGGAGCCAACATCCACATATATAAGATATAAAAATAATCTGATGGTATCTGAAAAAATATTCTTTAAAACTTCACGATTTGTGGCCCTTCAAATCTTCCAACAATATTCTCTAAAAAATCCAAGTTTTGTGACCTTTCAAATCTTCCAACAATATTCTCTAAAAAATCCAAGTTTTGTGACCTTTCAAGTATTAGAAATATGTTTTAATAAATCCACGTATTGTGGTCTGATGGCCTCTCAAAAAATACTCTTTAAAAAATCCACGTTTTGTGGTCTGATGGCTTCTCAAAAAATATTCTTTAAAAAATCCACGTTTTGTGGTCTGAGGGTCTCTCAAAAAATATTCTTTAAAAAATCCACGTTTTGTGGTCTGATGGCCTTTGGAAAGATATTCTTTAAAAAATCCACGTTTTGTGGTCTGATGGCCTTTGGAAAGATATTCTTTAAAAAATCCACGTTTTGTGGTCCTCAAAAAATATTCTTTAAAAAATCCACGTTTTGTGGTCCTCAAAAAATATGGCCTCTCAAAAAATATTCTTTAAAAAATTCACGTTTTGTGGTCTGATGGCCTCTCAAAAAATATTCTTTAAAAAATCCACGTTTTGTGGTCTGATGGCCTCTCAAAAAATATTCTTTAAAAAATCCACGTTTTGTGGTGTGATGGCCTCCCAAAAAATATTCTTTAAAAAATCCACGTTTTGTGGTGTGATGGCCTCTCAAAAAATATTCTTTAAAAAATCCACGTTTTGTGGTGTGATGGCCTCCCAAAAAATATTCTTTAAAAAATCCACGTTTTGTGGTGTGATGGCCTCCCAAAAATATTCTTTAAAAAATCCACGTTTTGTGGTGTGATGGCCTCCCAAAAAATATTCTTTAAAACCTCCACGTTTTGTTGTTTTATGGCCTCTCAAAAAATATTCTTTAAAAACTCCACGTTTTTTGTGGTCTGAAGGCCTCTCAAAAAATATTCTTTAAAAAATCCACGTTTTGTGGTCTGATGGCCTCTCAAAAAATATTCTTTAAAAAATCCACGTTTTGTGGTCCGATGGCCTCTCAAAAAATATTCTTTAAAAAATCCACGTTTTGTGGTCTGATGGCCTCGCAAAAAATATTCTTAAAAAAATCCACGTTTTGTGGTCTGATGGCCTCTCAAAAAATATTCTTTAAAAAATCCACGTTTTGTGGTCTGATGGCCTCTCAAAAAATATTCTTTAAAAAATCCACGTTTTGTGGTCTGATGGCCTCTCAAAAAATATTCTTTAAAAAATCCACGTTTTGTGGTCTGATGGCCTCTCAAAAAATATTCTTTAAAAAATCCACGTTTTGTGGTCTGATGGCCTATGAAAAAAAAATATTTTTTTAAAAAATCCACGTTTTGTGGTCTGATGGCCTATGAAAAAAAAATATTTTTTTAAAAAATCCACGTTTTGTGGTCTGATGGCCTCTCAAAAAATATTCTTTAAAAAATCCACGTTTTGTGGTCAGATGGCCTCTCAAAAAATATTCTTTAAGAAATCCACGTTTTGTGGTCTGATGGCCTTTGAAAAAAAAATATTTTTTTAAAAAATCCACGTTTTGTGGTCTGATGGCCTCTCAAAAAATATTCTTTAAAAAATCCACGTTTTGTGGTCAGATGGCCTCTCAAAAAATATTCTTTAAGAAATCCACGTTTTGTGGTCTGATGGCCTTTGAAAAAAAATATTTTTTAAAAAATCCACGTTTTGTGGTCTGATGGCCTCTCAAAAATTATTCTTTAAAAAATCCACGTTTTGTGGTCTGATGGCCCCTCAAAAATATTCTTTAAAAAGTCCAAGTTTTTTGGTCTGATGTCCTCTCAAAAAATATTCTTTAAAAAATCCAAGTTTTTTGGTCAGATGGCCTCTCAAAAATATTCTTTAAAAAATCCAAGTTTTTTGGTCAGATGGCCTCTCAAAAAATATTCTTTAAAAAATCCACGTTTTGTGGTCTGATGGCCTCTCAAAAAATATTCTTTAAAAATCCACGTTCTGTGGTCTGATGGCCTCTCAAAAAATATTCTTTAAAAAATCCACGTTTTGTGGTCTGATGGCCTCTCAAAAAATATTCTTTAAAAAATCCACGTTTTGTGGTCTGATGGCCTCTCAAAAAATATTCTTTAAAAAATCCACGTTTTGTGGTCTGAGGGCCTCTCAAAAAATATTCGTTAAAAAATCCACGTTTTGTGGTCTGATGGCCTCTCAAAAAATATTCTTTAAAAAATCCACGTTTTGTGGTCTGATGGCCTCTCAAAAAATATTCTTTAAAAAATCCACGTTTTGTGGTCTGATGGCCTCTCAAAAAATATTCTTTAAAAAATCCACGTTTTGTGGTCTGATGGCCTCTCAAAAAATATTCTTTAAAAAATCCACGTTTTGTGGTCTGATGGCCTCTCAAAAAATATTCTTTAAAAAATCCACGTTTTGTGGTCTGATGGCCTCTCAAAAAATATTCTTTAAAAAATCCACGTTTTGTGGTCTGATGGCCTCTCAAAAAATATTCTTTAAAAAATCCACGTTTTGTGGTCTGATGGCCTCTCAAAAAATATTCTTTAAAAAATCCACGTTTTGTGGTCTGATGGCCTCTCAAAAAATATTCTTTAAAAAATCCACGTTTTGTGGTCTGATGGCCTCTCAAAAAATATTCTTTAAAAAATCCACGTTTTGTGGTCTGATGGTCTCTCAAAAAATATTCTTAAAAAAATCCACGTTTTGTGGTCTGATGGCCTCTCAAAAAATATTCTTTAAAAAATCCACGTTTTGTGGTCTGATGGCCTCTCAAAAAATATTCTTTAAAAAATCCACGTTTTGTGGTCTGATGGCCTCTCAAAAAATATTCTTTAAAAAATCCACGTTTTGTGGTCTGATGGCCTCTCAAAAAATATTCTTTAAAAAATCCACGTTTTGTGGTCAGAAGGACTCTCAAAAAAATTCTTAAAAAATCCATGTTTTGTGGTCTGACGGCCTCTCAGAAAACATTTTTTAAAAATCCACGTTTTGTGGTCTGATGACCTGTAAAAAAATATTCTTAATAAATCCACGTTTTGTGGTCTGATGGCCTCTGAATAAATATTCTTTAAAAATCCATGCTTTGTGGTCATAGGGCCTCTCAAAATATTGTTTAAAAATCCAAGTTTTGTCATCAAAGGGTCTCTCAAAAATATTCTTTAAAAAATCCAAGTTTTGTCATCAAAGGGGTCTCTCAAAAATATTCTTTAAAAAATCCAAGTTTTGTCATCAAAGGGGTCTCTCAAAAATATTCTTTAAAAAATCCAAGTTTTGTCATCAAAGGGGTCTCTCAAAAATATTCTTTAAAAATCAACGTTTTGTGGTTAAAGTGTCTCTCAAAAATATTCTTTAAAAATCCACGTTTTGTGGTCTGATGGCCTCTCAAAAAATATTCTTTAAAAAATCCACGTTTTGTGGTCTGATGGCCTCTCAAAAAATATTCTTTAAAAAATCCACGTTTTGTGGTCTGATGGCCTCTCAAAAAATATTCTTTAAAAAATCCACGTTTTGTGGTCTGATGGCCTCTCAAAAAATATTCTTTAAAAAATCCACGTTTTGTGGTCTGATGGCCTCTCAAAAAATATTCTTTAAAAAATCCACGTTTTGTGGTCTGATGGCCTCTCAAAAAATATTCTTTAAAAAATCCACGTTTTGTGGTCTGATGGCCTCTCAAAAAATATTCTTTAAAAAATCCACGTTTTGTGGTCTGATGGCCTCTCAAAAAATATTCTTTAAAAAATCCACGTTTTGTGGTCTGATGGCCTCTCAAAAAATATTCTTTAAAAAATCCACGTTTTGTGGTCTGATGGCCTCTCAAAAAATATTCTTTAAAAAATCCACGTTTTGTGGTCTGATGGCCTCTCAAAAAATATTCTTTAAAAAATCCACGTTTTGTGGTCTGATGGCCTCTCAAAAAATATTCTTTAAAAAATCCACGTTTTGTGGTCTGATGGCCTCTCAAAAAATATTCTTTAAAAAATCCACGTTTTGTGGTCTGATGGCCTCTCAAAAAATATTCTTTAAAAAATCCACGTTTTGTGGTCTGATGGCCTCTCAAAAAATATTCTTTAAAAAATCCACGTTTTGTGGTCTGATGGCCTCTCAAAAAATATTCTTTAAAAAATCCACGTTTTTTGGTCTGATGGCCTCTCAAAAAATATTCTTTAAAAAATCCACGTTTTTTGGTCTGATGGCCTCTCAAAAAATATTCTTTAAAAAATCCACGTTTTTTGGTCTGATGGCCTCTCAAAAAATATTCTTTAAAAAATCCACGTTTTTTGGTCTGATGGCCTCTCAAAAAATATTCTTTAAAAAATCCACGTTTTTTGGTCTGATGGCCTCTCAAAAAATATTCTTTAAAAAATCCACGTTTTTTGGTCTGATGGCCTCTCAAAAAATATTCTTTAAAAAATCCACGTTTTGTGGTCTGATGGCCTCTCAAAAAATATTCTTTAAAAAATCCACGCTTTGTGCTCCGAAGGTCTCTCAAAAAATATTCTTTAAAAAATCCACGTTTTGTGCTCCGAAGGTCTCTCAAAAAATATTCTTTAAAAAATCCACGTTTTGTGCTCCGAAGGTCTCTCAAAAAATATTCTTTAAAAAATCCACGTTTTGTGCTCCGAAGGTCTCTCAAAAAATATTCTTTAAAAAATCCACGTTTTGTGCTCCGAAGGTCTCTCAAATAATATTCTTTAAAAAATCCACGTTTTGTGCTCCGAAGGTCTCTCAAAAAATATTCTTTAAAAAATCCACGTATTGTGCTCCGAAGGTCTCTCAAAAAATAGTCTTTAAAAAATCCACGTTTTGTGCTCCGAAGGTCTCTCAAAAAATATTCTTTAAAAAATCCACGTATTGTGCTCCGAAGGTCTCTCAAAAAATATTCTTTAAAAAATCCACGTTTTGTGCTCCGAAGGTCTCTCAAAAAATATTCTTTAAAAAATATACAGTGCTGGACATATCAATGGAAACTTTTTTCAGAAAACTATATATAATAATTTTTGACTAAATTAATTTATTCCTTAGCTATTTATACCTGAATATGTTTGCATAAAATTAAATATGCAGGTATATTTGACTAAGGAATAAATGTACTTAGTTAAAAAATATTATATTTAGTTTTCTGAAAAAAGTTTCCATTGATATGTCCAGCACTGTACGTTTTGTGCTCCGAAGGTCTCTCAAAAAATATTCTTTAAAAATCCACGTTTTGTGCTCCGAAGGTCTCTCAAAAAATATTCTTTAAAAATCCACGTTTTGTGCTCCGAAGGTCTCTCAAAAAATATTCTTTAAAAATCCACGTTTTGTGCTCCGAAGGTCTCTCAAAAAATATTCTTTAAAAAATCCACGTTTTGTGCTCCGAAGGTCTCTCAAAAAATATTCTTTAAAAAATCCACGTTTTGTGCTCCGAAGGTCTCTCAAAAAATATTCTTTAAAAAATCCACGTTTTGTGCTCCGAAGGTCTCTCAAAAAATATTCTTTAAAAAATCCACGTTTTGTGCTCCGAAGGTCTCTCAAAAAATAGTCTTTAAAAAATCCACGTTTTGTGCTCCGAAGGTCTCTCAAAAATATTTTTTAAAAAATCCACGTATTGTGCTCCGAAGGTCTCTCAAAAAATATTCTTTAAAAAATCCACGTTTTGTGCTCCGAAGGTCTCTCACAAAATATTCTTTAAAAAATATACGTTTTGTGCTCCGAAGGTCTCTCAAAAAATATTCTTTAAAAATCCACGTTTTGTGCTCCGAAGGTCTCTCAAAAAATATTCTTTAAAAAATTCACGTTTTGTGCTCCGAAGGACTCTCAAAAAATATTCTTTAAAAAATCCACGTTTTGTGCTCCGAAGGTCTCTCAAAAAATATTCTTTAAAAAATCCACGTTTTGTGGTCTGATGGCCTCTCAAAAAATATTCTTTAAAAAATCCACGTTTTGTGGTCTGATGGCCTTTGAAAAAATATTTTTTTAAAACATCCACGTTTTGTGGTCTGATGGCCTTTGAAAAAATATTCTTTAAAAAATCCACGTTTTGTGGTCTGATGGCCTCTGAAAAAATATTTTTTGAAAAATCCACGATTTGTTGTCTGATGGAATTTGAAAAAATATTTTTTAAAACATCCACGTTTTGTGGTCTGATGGCCTTTGAAAAAATATTCTTTAAAAAATCCACGTTTTGTGGTCTGATGGCCTCTCAAAAAATATTCTTTAAAAAATCCACGTTTTGTGCTCCGAAGGTCTCTCAAAAAATATTCTTTAAAAAATCCACGTTTTGTGCTCCGAAGGTCTCTCAAAAAATATTCTTTAAAAAATCCACGTTTTGTGCTCCGAAGGTCTCTCAAAAAATATTCTTTAAAAAATCCACGTTTTGTGCTCCGAAGGTCTCTCAAAAAATATTCTTTAAAAAATCCACGTTTTGTGCTCCGAAGGTCTCTCAAAAAATATTCTTTAAAAAATCCACGTTTTGTGCTCCGAAGGTCTCTCAAAAAATATTCTTTAAAAAATCCACGTTTTGTGCTCCGAAGGTCTCTCAAAAAATATTCTTTAAAAAATCCACGTTTTGTGCTCCGAAGGTCTCTCAAAAAATATTCTTTAAAAAATCCACGTTTTGTGCTCCGAAGGTCTCTCAAAAAATATTCTTTAAAAAATCCACGTTTTGTGCTCCGAAGGTCTCTCAAAAAATATTCTTTAAAAAATCCACGTTTTGTGCTCCGAAGGTCTCTCAAAAAATATTCTTTAAAAAATCCACGTTTTGTGCTCCGAAGGTCTCTCAAAAAATATTCTTTAAAAAATCCACGTTTTGTGCTCCAAAGGTCTCTCAAAAAATATTCTTTAAAAAATCCACGTTTTGTGCTCCGAAGGTCTCTCAAAAAATATTCTTTAAAAAATCCACGTTTTGTGCTCCGAAGGTCTCTCAAAAAATATTCTTTAAAAAATCCACGTTTTGTGCTCCGAAGGTCTCTCAAAAAATATTCTTTAAAAAATCCACGTTTTGTGCTCCGAAGGTCTCTCAAAAAATATTCTTTAAAAAATCCACGTTTTGTGCTCCAAAGGTCTCTCAAAAAATATTCTTTAAAAAATCCACGTTTTGTGCTCCGAAGGTCTCTCAAAAAATATTCTTTAAAAAATCCACGTATTGTGCTCCGAAGGTCTCTCAAAAAATAGTCTTTAAAAAATCCACGTTTTGTGCTCCGAAGGTCTCTCAAAAAATATTCTTTAAAAAATCCACGTATTGTGCTCCGAAGGTCTCTCAAAAAATATTCTTTAAAAAATCCACGTTTTGTGCTCCGAAGGTCTCTCAAAAAATATTCTTTAAAAAATATACGTTTTGTGCTCCGAAGGTCTCTCAAAAAATATTCTTTAAAAATCCACGTTTTGTGCTCCGAAGGTCTCTCAAAAAATATTCTTTAAAAAATCCACGTTTTGTGCTCCGAAGGTCTCTCAAAAAATATTCTTTAAAAAATCCACGTTTTGTGCTCCTAAGGTCTCTCAAAAAATATTCTTTAAAAAATCCACGTTTTGTGCTCCGAAGGTCTCTCAAAAAATATTCTTTAAAAAATCCACGTTTTGTGCTCCGAAGGTCTCTCAAAAAATATTCTTTAAAAAATCCACGTTTTGTGCTCCGAAGGTCTCTCAAAAAATAGTCTTTAAAAAATCCACGTTTTGTGCTCCGAAGGTCTCTCAAAAAATATTCTTTAAAAAATCCACGTATTGTGCTCCGAAGGTCTCTCAAAAAATATTCTTTAAAAAATCCACGTTTTGTGCTCCGAAGGTCTCTCAAAAAATATTCTTTAAAAAATATACGTTTTGTGCTCCGAAGGTCTCTCAAAAAATATTCTTTAAAAATCCACGTTTTGTGCTCCGAAGGTCTCTCAAAAAATATTCTTTAAAAAATTCACGTTTTGTGCTCCGAAGGACTCTCAAAAAATATTCTTTAAAAAATCCACGTTTTGTGCTCCGAAGGTCTCTCAAAAAATATTCTTTAAAAAATCCACGTTTTGTGGTCTGATGGCCTCTCAAAAAATATTCTTTAAAAAATCCACGTTTTGTGGTCTGATGGCCTTTGAAAAAATATTTTTTTAAAACATCCACGTTTTGTGGTCTGATGGCCTTTGAAAAAATATTCTTTAAAAAATCCACGTTTTGTGGTCTGATGGCCTCTCAAAAAATATTCTTTAAAAAATCCACGTTTTGTGGTCTGATGGCCTTTGAAAAATATTCTTTAAAAAATCCACGTTTTGTGGTCTGATGGCCTCTCAAAAAATATTCTTTAAAAAATCCACGTTTTGTGGTCTGATGGCCTCTCAAAAAATATTCTTTAAAAAATCCACGTTTTGTGGTCTGATGGCCTCTCAAAACATATTTTTTAAAAAATCTACGTTTTGTGGTCTGATGGCCTCTCAAAAAATATTCTTTAAAAAATCCACGTTTTGTGGTCTGATGGCCTCTCAAAAAATATTCTTTAAAAAATCCACGTTTTGTGGTCTGATGGCCTCTCAAAACATATTTTTTAAAAAATCCACGTTTTGTGGTCTGATGGCCTCTCAAAAAATATTCTTTAAAAAATCCACGTTTTGTGGTCTGATGGCCTCTCAAAAAATTTTCTTTAAAAAATCCACGTTTTGTGGTCTGATGGCCTCTCAAAAAATATTCTTTAAAAAATCTACGTTTTGTGGTCTGATGGCCTCTCAAAAAATATTCTTAAAGAAGAACAAAACAACAAAATTAAGTTAAAATGATACTTGACTCTCCATTTAGCTATTATTTCCAGCAAAACATCTAGGTCCATCAACTTGGGCAAGCGTGGTATTGATGTTAAGCCTTCAACTTTAGCTAAAGAATGAGAGCGATTTTATTGCAATTTTGATTTACTTAAGTACTTAGGATGAGACGCGAATAGTATTAGTTGTACAAAATAGTATTAAGATCAAAGATGTAATTATTAGTACTATTTACAAAATATGTACATGGTTGCATTTTTAGCTGTTAAATTCAAATATTTAAACATATGTTGCGTAATACTAATTGAATTAGTGAAAACGTATACGTAAAGTATTAAAATAAAATATGTACATAAGAGAAATTATAATAATAAAAGTTGATCCGCTTCAGTCTCCCCCTTCTGATGCTCCAATCGTCCCGATTAAGCGTCAGAAACAATGAGTGAAATCAGTTGCGGTAAACTGCATTATAATTATGGGTTAACGAATCTGCAAAGTCGCATATAACACTGCTATAATATAGCCAGCTGTCATCGAAACCTCCCCCTGGAGTAAAGCTGCGCAAGTCTTGTTGGTTCTCCAAACAAGCTGGTAAACTCCTCATAATCTCCTTTTAGAGTTATTTTGCTCCACGAATTGTTGGTTCTCCAAACAACCTGGTAAAACTCGTCGGAAAAAGCTATGATAGGTTAAAGTCATCGGTTGGCAGTCAACAGAATCTAGAATAACAACTGCGAATCTTCTGGCTGCTAAGGTTGTCCAAATACAGCGATAATCTCTTCAACAGTAAGTACACAGTTACAATTGTCACAAATTGCCTGGATAAACATCTTTCTGCTGGGATCTTCTAATGTTCGCGTTATTGATGCTCTGCTTGTAAACACAATATGCGCGACAAACACAGAAAACGTTGTTCTTGCTTGTGTGTTTTCTTCTTGATGTTTTGTGTGTGGTTGTTGCAGTACATCATCACAGTGTTGTTGTTGTTTTCATCCCTCATTTTCATACAGATTAATGTGCCTGCGTCGTCTTTGCTGCTTGCATTCATACTTGTACGTAAATGTGTTTTTGATCAATGCCTTTGCTTGATCGAAGGAGTTGACGTTCTTGTTTACGCCAATCCACAAATTTGCTGCGTAATCCGGATGATTGTCGATGGATGTTGTTCAAAACTGATACACAACAGAGACATCTCTATGTTTCTGGGATCGCCTAGTACAAAACGCATGGGATTGCCATCATAACGCATTGCCTGGATAAGTTTTGTAAACTGTGCCAACTGATCTTCACCAGATACGTACGCGTCGCATTAAATCTTTTGTTTGTCCTCGGCTGTTGATGATAGAGTGGTCGTGTTACATGGCCACGAGTTGGGCGTCAATAAAGAAGAACAAAACAACGAAATTAATTTAAAATTGTACTTGACTCTCCATTTAGCTATTATTTCCAGCAAAACATCTAGGTCCATCAACTTGGGCAAGCGTGGTATTGATGTTAAGCCTTCAACTTTAGCTAAAGAATGAGAGCGATTTTATTGCAATTTTGATTTACTTAAGTACTTAGGATGAGACGCGAATAGTATTAGTTGTACAAAATAGTATTAAGATCAAAGATGTAATTATTAGTACTATTTACAAAATATGTACATGGTTGCATTTTTAGCTGTTAAATTCAAATATTTAAACATATGTTGCGTAATACTAATTGAATTAGTGAAAACGTATACGTAAAGTATTAAAATAAAATATGTACATAAGAGAAATTATAATAATAAAAGTTGATCCGCTTCATTCTTTAAAAATCCACGTTTTGTGGTCTGATGGCCTTTGAAAAAATATTTTTTAAAAAATCCACGTTTTGTGTTGTGATGGCCTCTCAAAAAATATTCTTTAAAAAATCCACGCTTTGTGGTGTGATGGCCTCTCAAAAAATACTCTTTAAAAAATCCACGTTTTGTGTTGTGATGGCCTCTCAAAAAATATTCTTTAAAAAATCCACGTTTTGTGGTGTGATGGCCTCTCGAAAAATATTCTTTAAAAAATCCACGTTTTGTGGTGTGATGGCCTCTCAAAAAATATTCTTTAAAAAATCCACGTTTTGTGGTGTGATGGCCTCTCAAAAAATATTCTTTAAAAAATCCACGTTTTGTGGTGTGATGGCCTCTCAAAAAATATTCTTTAAAAAATCCACGTTTTGTGGTGTGATTTCCTCTCAAAAAATATTCTTTAAAAAATCCACGTTTTGTGGTCTGATGGCCTCTCAAGAAATATTCTTTAAAAAATCCACGTTTTGTGGTCTGATGGCCTCTCAAAAGGTATTCTTTAAAAAATCCACGTTTTGTGGTCTGATGGCCTCTCAAAAAATATTCTTTAAAAAATCCACGTTTTGGGGTTTGAGCGTCTCTCAACAAATATTCTTTAAAAATTCCACGTTTTGAGGTCTGATGGCCTCTCAAAAAATATTCTTTAAAAAATCCACCGTTTAAAGTCTGATGGCCTTTCAACAAATATTCTTTAAAAAATCCACGTTTTGTGGTCTGATGGTCTCTCAAAAAATATTCTTTAAAAATCTGTGTTTTGTGGTCTTAAAGTCGCCCAAAAAGTATTTTCTAAAAATCCACGTTTTTGGGTCACCCACATTTTTTCTAAACTACCCGTTTTGCGGTCTTTTAGGCCATCCAAAAACTTCATGTCAGGTCAACAAATTACCTTATTGAATGTTTGTGCCATAAGCGTGTTATGCGCATGCTTTAGTTCCGTTTCATTATAGCGACCTTACTGTTTTGTATTTCCGTTTTCATCCCCCATCATAAATTTAGTTCCTTTTAAGGGGTTCATTGAATGCTCACACTTCGAGTAGAGATAACAACAAGTGACTATTTGCCATCTCAATTTACTTCCGAATTAGGGGTTTATTTCCTTTTTTCAAGGGTTTGTTTATTTTTAATGGCAACAAGTGTTGATGGTTGTTGGCCACACTCTTTTAAGTGCCATTATGTTGAAGAGACCCACAAAATGAATGCTGAATAACTTGTGGCTACTTTGATGGTGATGCCTATGGCACAGGCTTAACAACAGAAGTTTCTTTAATTAAACTGGAAGCTTTTGTTAGGATATGGTGAATAAAATTTTAAAAGAAATAATTTAGGGGACTTTGAAAGGATCAGCTCATATAAGCAGCTTTGGAGTTTTAACCTTTTGTTTATCCAAATGAAAAATATAATTTCACAATGAAATGAAATACGTATGTTTCTCTGATAGAAGCCAAGCATGCTCAATTGTGCATCCTATTTAAAATTTCAAGTTTGTGCCTTAAGTTGTTCGTTTCATGAGCAGAATGAAAATTGGCGTGCCTTCACCAAGGAGAGATCCATATTAAAAGGCTTACCTACAGTTTTTGTCTTAAGTCTTTCGTTTTATACAAAGAGAAAATATGATTTCGATTACAAACATACATATGTACGTATGAACATATATGCCTCATACTTGCTCCAAACATGATCATGCATGTCCATAAACCAAAACCAGCAACAGCTGCAAACCCCAACGTTACTTCAACTTTTTGATGGCTTTTTGAAATCGTATGTAGCATCTGAATAAAAATGCAACAACAAACACAACTATAACAAGAAAAGGGGGCCATTAACAGCAAATCAGTAGACATGAGCAGGGACGTATGTAGAAGGGTGGGGTGTTAAACCCTGGGGGTACCCCGCTCCCCGAAATTAAAGAATGTTTCTTGTTTTTGTTGACACACTTTGAACAATGTGATCTCTTATTTTTCTCACACTACTCCTCCCTCACCAAAATCAATCTCAGCAAACGTTCCTGCTCTTAATTGCCGTATCTGTTTTATTATCAACATGACCAGTAGTGATGGTTTTTTTTTGCACACAAGCTCTTTCTCTCCCCTTTTGTGTTGTTGTCAAGTACCCCAATACAGCATCCATCCAACGCTACCATTTTACGTTGGTTGCTCCAATGTGGTTGTAGGTTTTTTAAATCTGTTTGTACCGTATCATTACACATATCGTTTAGACATGTAGAGCTTTTTCTCCATTTCGATACTTTTGTAATGCACCTGTTGCGAAAAAATGCCAGTAAATCAATGTCGCCGGCAATAGGTAATGGAAGAATAAAATTCAAAGACCGGGGAAATCTAATTGTTGGCAATGCATCGCAAAGGGGAGAATATAACTTTAACGGCAAAAGTTCAAGGTTATAGCGATGAGTTGTAAATAACATATAAGGTGATTCAAGGTAAAGAGCGGTGATTGGTAATTGAGTAATAAATTAAATAACAATTGATATTAGATTTTGTTTGCTACTAATGACATTAGGTAAAAATCTAAAATCTTGTTTAAAAAATCCACGCCTTGTGGCCTTTTGAGGTCTCTAAAATCTTGTTTAAAAAATCCACGCCTTGTGGCCTTTTGAGGTCTCTAAAATCTTGTTTAAAAAATCCACGCCTTGTGGCCTTTTGAGGTCTCTAAAATCTTGTTTAAAAAATCCACGCCTTGTGGCCTTTTGAGGTCTCTAAAATCTTGTTTAAAAAATCCACGCCTTGTGGCCTTTTGAGGTCTCTAAAATCTTGTTTAAAAAATCCACGCCTTGTGGCCTCTTGAGGTCTCTAAAATCTTGTTTAAAAAATCCACGCCTTGTGGCCTTTTGAGGTCTCTAAAATCTTGTTTAAAAAATCCACGCCTTGTGGCCTTTTGAGGTCTCTAAAATCTTGTTTAAAACATCCACGCCTTGTGGCCTTTTGAGGTCTCTAAAATCTTGTTTAAAAAATCCACGCCTTGTGGCCTTTTGAGGTCTCTAAAATCTTGTTTAAAACATCCACGCCTTGTGGCCTTTTGAGGTCTCTAAAATCTTGTTTAAAAAATCCACGCCTTGTGGCCTTTTGAGGTCTCTAAAATCTTGTTTAAAAAATCCACGCCTTGTGGCCTTTTGAGGTCTCTAAAATCTTGTTTAAAAAATCCACGCCTTGTGGCCTTTTGAGGTCTCTAAAATCTTGTTTAAAAAATCCACGCCTTGTGGCCTTTTGAGGTCTCTAAAATCTTGTTTAAAAAATCCACGCCTTGTGGCCTTTTGAGGTCTCTAAAATCTTGTTTAAAAAATCCACGCCTTGTGGCCTTTTGAGGTCTCTAAAATCTTGTTTAAAAAATCCACGCCTTGTGGCCTTTTGAGGTCTCTAAAATCTTGTTTAAAAAATCCACGCCTTGTGGCCTTTTGAGGTCTCTAAAATCTTGTTTAAAAAATCCACGCCTTGTGGCCTTTTGAGGTCTCTAAAATCTTGTTTAAAAAATCCACGCCTTGTGGCCTTTTGAGGTCTCTAAAATCTTGTTTAAAAAATCCACGCCTTGTGGCCTTTTGAGGTCTCTAAAATCTTGTTTAAAAAATCCACGCCTTGTGGCCTTTTGAGGTCTCTAAAATCTTGTTTAAAAAATCCACGCCTTGTGGCCTTTTGAGGTCTCTAAAATCTTGTTTAAAAAATCCACGCCTTGTGGCCTTTTGAGGTCTCTAAAATCTTGTTTAAAAAATCCACGCCTTGTGGCCTTTTGAGGTCTCTAAAATCTTGTTTAAAAAATCCACGCCTTGTGGCCTTTTGAGGTCTCTAAAATCTTGTTTAAAAAATCCACGCCTTGTGGCCTTTTGAGGTCTCTAAAATCTTGTTTAAAAAATCCACGCCTTGTGGCCTTTTGAGGTCTCTAAAATCTTGTTTAAAAAATCCACGCCTTGTGGCCTTTTGAGGTCTCTAAAATCTTGTTTAAAAAATCCACGCCTTGTGGCCTTTTGAGGTCTCTAAAATCTTGTTTAAAAAATCCACGCCTTGTGGCCTTTTGAGGTCTCTAAAATCTTGTTTAAAAAATCCACGCCTTGTGGCCTTTTGAGGTCTCTAAAATCTTGTTTAAAAAATCCACGCCTTGTGGCCTTTTGAGGTCTCTAAAATCTTGTTTAAAAAATCCACGCCTTGTGGCCTTTTGAGGTCTCTAAAATCTTGTTTAAAAAATCCACGCCTTGTGGCCTTTTGAGGTCTCTAAAATCTTGTTTAAAAAATCCACGCCTTGTGGCCTTTTGAGGTCTCTAAAATCTTGTTTAAAAAATCCACGCCTTGTGGCCTTTTGAGGTCTCTAAAATCTTGTTTAAAAAATCCACGCCTTGTGGCCTTTTGAGGTCTCTAAAATCTTGTTTAAAAAATCCACGCCTTGTGGCCTTTTGAGGTCTCTAAAATCTTGTTTAAAAAATCCACGCCTTGTGGCCTTTTGAGGTCTCTAAAATCTTGTTTAAAAAATCCACGCCTTGTGGCCTTTTGAGGTCTCTAAAATCTTGTTTAAAAAATCCACGCCTTGTGGCCTTTTGAGGTCTCTAAAATCTTGTTTAAAAAATCCACGCCTTGTGGCCTTTTGAGGTCTCTAAAATCTTGTTTAAAAAATCCACGCCTTGTGGCCTTTTGAGGTCTCTAAAATCTTGTTTAAAAAATCCACGCCTTGTGGCCTTTTGAGGTCTCTAAAATCTTGTTTAAAAAATCCACGCCTTGTGGCCTTTTGAGGTCTCTAAAATCTTGTTTAAAAAATCCACGCCTTGTGGCCTTTTGAGGTCTCTAAAATCTTGTTTAAAAAATCCACGCCTTGTGGCCTTTTGAGGTCTCTAAAATCTTGTTTAAAAAATCCACGCCTTGTGGCCTTTTGAGGTCTCTAAAATCTTGTTTAAAAAATCCACGCCTTGTGGCCTTTTGAGGTCTCTAAAATCTTGTTTAAAAAATCCACGCCTTGTGGCCTTTTGAGGTCTCTAAAATCTTGTTTAAAAAATCCACGCCTTGTGGCCTTTTGAGGTCTCTAAAATCTTGTTTAAAAAATCCACGCCTTGTGGCCTTTTGAGGTCTCTAAAATCTTGTTTAAAAAATCCACGCCTTGTGGCCTTTTGAGGTCTCTAAAATCTTGTTTAAAAAATCCACGCCTTGTGGCCTTTTGAGGTCTCTAAAATCTTGTTTAAAAAATCCACGCCTTGTGGCCTTTTGAGGTCTCTAAAATCTTGTTTAAAAAAATCCACGCCTTGTGGCCTTTTGAGGTCTCTAAAATCTTGTTTAAAAAATCCACGCCTTGTGGCCTTTTGAGGTCTCTAAAATCTTGTTTAAAAAATCCACGCCTTGTGGCCTTTTGAGGTCTCTAAAATCTTGTTTAAAAAATCCACGCCTTGTGGCCTTTTGAGGTCTCTAAAATCTTGTTTAAAAAATCCACGCCTTGTGGCCTTTTGAGGTCTCTAAAATCTTGTTTAAAAAATCCACGCCTTGTGGCCTTTTGAGGTCTCTAAAATCTTGTTTAAAAAATCCACGCCTTGTGGCCTTTTGAGGTCTCTAAAATCTTGTTTAAAAAATCCACGCCTTGTGGCCTTTTGAGGTCTCTAAAATCTTGTTTAAAAAATCCACGCCTTGTGGCCTTTTGAGGTCTCTAAAATCTTGTTAAATCCACGCTTGTGCCTTTTGAGGTCTCTAAAATCTTGTTTAAAAAATCCACGCCTTGTGGCCTTTTGAGGTCTCTAAAATCTTGTTTAAAAAATCCACGCCTTGTGGCCTTTTGAGGTCTCTAAAATCTTGTTTAAAAAATCCACGCCTTGTGGCCTTTTGAGGTCTCTAAAATCTTGTTTAAAAAATCCACGCCTTGTGGCCTTTTGAGGTCTCTAAAATCTTGTTTAAAAAATCCACGCCTTGTGGCCTTTTGAGGTCTCTAAAATCTTGTTTAAAAAATCCACGCCTTGTGCCTTTTGAGGTCTCTAAAATCTTGTTTAAAAAATCCACGCCTTGTGGCCTTTTGAGGTCTCTAAAATCTTGTTTAAAAAATCCACGCCTTGTGGCCTTTTGAGGTCTCTAAAATCTTGTTTAAAAAATCCACGCCTTGTGGCCTTTTGAGGTCTCTAAAATCTTGTTTAAAAATCCACGCCTTGTGGCCTTTTGAGGTCTCTAAAATCTTGTTTAAAAAATCCACGCCTTGTGGCCTTTTGAGGTCTCTAAAATCTTGTTTAAAAAATCCACGCCTTGTGGCCTTTTGAGGTCTCTAAAATCTTGTTTAAAAAATCCACGCCTTGTGGCCTTTTGAGGTCTCTAAAATCTTGTTTAAAAAATCCACGCCTTGTGGCCTTTTGAGGTCTCTAAAATCTTGTTTAAAAAATCCACGCCTTGTGGCCTTTTGAGGTCTCTAAAATCTTGTTTAAAAAATCCACGCCTTGTGGCCTTTTGAGGTCTCTAAAATCTTGTTTAAAAAATCCACGCCTTGTGGCCTTTTGAGGTCTCTAAAATCTTGTTTAAAAAATCCACGCCTTGTGGCCTTTTGAGGTCTCTAAAATCTTGTTTAAAAAAATCCACGCCTTGTGGCCTTTTGAGGTCTCTAAAATCTTGTTTAAAAATCCACGCCTTGTGGCCTTTTGAGGTCTCTAAAATCTTGTTTAAAAAATCCACGCCTTGTGGCCTTTTGAGGTCTCTAAAATCTTGTTTAAAAAATCCACGCCTTGTGGCCTTTTGAGGTCTCTAAAATCTTGTTTAAAAAATCCACGCCTTGTGGCCTTTTGAGGTCTCTAAAATCTTGTTTAAAAAATCCACGCCTTGTGGCCTTTTGAGGTCTCTAAAATCTTGTTTAAAAAATCCACGCCTTGTGGCCTTTTGAGGTCTCTAAAATCTTGTTTAAAAATCCAGCTGGCTGTGGCCTTTGAGGTCTCTAAAATCTTGTTTAAAAAATCCACGCCTTGTGGCCTTTTGAGGTCTCTAAAATCTTGTTTAAAAAATCCACGCCTTGTGGCCTTTTGAGGTCTCTAAAATCTTGTTTAAAAAATCCACGCCTTGTGGCCTTTTGAGGTCTCTAAAATCTTGTTTAAAAAAATCCACGCCTTGTGGCCTTTTGAGGTCTCTAAAATCTTGTTTAAAAAATCCACGCCTTGTGGCCTTTTGAGGTCTCTAAAATCTTGTTTAAAAAATCCACGCCTTGTGGCCTTTTGAGGTCTCTAAAATCTTGTTTAAAAAATCCACGCCTTGTGGCCTTTTGAGGTCTCTAAAATCTTGTTTAAAAAATCCACGCCTTGTGGCCTTTTGAGGTCTCTAAAATCTTGTTTAAAAAATCCACGCCTTGTGGCCTTTTGAGGTCTCTAAAATCTTGTTTAAAAAATCCACGCCTTGTGGCCTTTTGAGGTCTCTAAAATCTTGTTTAAAAAATCCACGCCTTGTGGCCTTTTGAGGTCTCTAAAATCTTGTTTAAAAAATCCACGCCTTGTGGCCTTTTGAGGTCTCTAAAATCTTGTTTAAAAAATCCACGCCTTGTGGCCTTTTGAGGTCTCTAAAATCTTGTTTAAAAAATCCACGCCTTGTGGCCTTTTGAGGTCTCTAAAATCTTGTTTAAAAAATCCACGCCTTGTGGCCTTTTGAGGTCTCTAAAATCTTGTTTAAAAAATCCACGCCTTGTGGCCTTTTGAGGTCTCTAAAATCTTGTTTAAAAAATCCACGCCTTGTGGCCTTTTGAGGTCTCTAAAATCTTGTTTAAAAAATCCACGCCTTGTGGCCTTTTGAGGTCTCTAAAATCTTGTTTAAAAAATCCACGCCTTGTGGCCTTTTGAGGTCTCTAAAATCTTGTTTAAAAAATCCACGCCTTGTGGCCTTTTGAGGTCTCTAAAATCTTGTTTAAAAAATCCACGCCTTGTGGCCTTTTGAGGTCTCTAAAATCTTGTTTAAAAAATCCACGCCTTGTGGCCTTTTGAGGTCTCTAAAATCTTGTTTAAAAAATCCACGCCTTGTGGCCTTTTGAGGTCTCTAAAATCTTGTTTAAAAAATCCACGCCTTGTGGCCTTTTGAGGTCTCTAAAATCTTGTTTAAAAAATCCACGCCTTGTGGCCTTTTGAGGTCTCTAAAATCTTGTTTAAAAAATCCACGCCTTGTGGCCTTTTGAGGTCTCTAAAATCTTGTTTAAAAAATCCACGCCTTGTGGCCTTTTGAGGTCTCTAAAATCTTGTTTAAAAAATCCACGCCTTGTGGCCTTTTGAGGTCTCTAAAATCTTGTTTAAAAAATCCACGCCTTGTGGCCTTTGAGGTCTCTAAAATCTTGTTTAAAAATCCACGCCTTGTGGCCTTTTGAGGTCTCTAAAATCTTGTTTAAAAAATCCACGCCTTGTGGCCTTTTGAGGTCTCTAAAATCTTGTTTAAAAAATCCACGCCTTGTGGCCTTTTGAGGTCTCTAAAATCTTGTTTAAAAAATCCACGCCTTGTGGCCTTTTGAGGTCTCTAAAATCTTGTTTAAAAAATCCACGCCTTGTGGCCTTTTGAGGTCTCTAAAATCTTGTTTAAAAAATCCACGCCTTGTGGCCTTTTGAGGTCTCTAAAATCTTGTTTAAAAAATCCACGCCTTGTGGCCTTTTGAGGTCTCTAAAATCTTGTTTAAAAAATCCACGCCTTGTGGCCTTTTGAGGTCTCTAAAATCTTGTTTAAAAAAATCCACGCCTTGTGGCCTTTTGAGGTCTCTAAAATCTTGTTTAAAAAATCCACGCCTTGCCTTTTGAGGTCTCTAAAATCTTGTTCTTTTAAAAAATCCACGCCTTGTGGCCTTTTGAGGTCTCTATCTTGTTTAAAAAATCCACGCCTTGTGGCCTTTTGAGGTCTCTAAAATCTTGTTTAAAAAATCCACGCCTTGTGGCCTTTTGAGGTCTCTAAAATCTTGTTTAAAAAATCCACGCCTTGTGGCCTTTTGAGGTCTCTAAAATCTTGTTTAAAAAATCCACGCCTTGTGGCCTTTTGAGGTCTCTAAAATCTTGTTTAAAAAATCCACGCCTTGTGGCCTTTTGAGGTCTCTAAAATCTTGTTTAAAAAATCCACGCCTTGTGGCCTTTTGAGGTCTCTAAAATCTTGTTTAAAAAATCCACGCCTTGTGGCCTTTTGAGGTCTCTAAAATCTTGTTTAAAAAATCCACGCCTTGTGGCCTTTTGAGGTCTCTAAAATCTTGTTTAAAAAATCCACGCCTTGTGGCCTTTTGAGGTCTCTAAAATCTTGTTTAAAAAATCCACGCCTTGTGGCCTTTTGAGGTCTCTAAAATCTTGTTTAAAAAATCCACGCCTTGTGGCCTTTTGAGGTCTCTAAAATCTTGTTTAAAAAATCCACGCCTTGTGGCCTTTTGAGGTCTCTAAAATCTTGTTTAAAAAATCCACGCCTTGTGGCCTTTTGAGGTCTCTAAAATCTTGTTTAAAAAATCCACGCCTTGTGGCCTTTTGAGGTCTCTAAAATCTTGTTTAAAAAATCCACGCCTTGTGGCCTTTTGAGGTCTCTAAAATCTTGTTTAAAAAATCCACGCCTTGTGGCCTTTTGAGGTCTCTAAAATCTTGTTTAAAAAATCCACGCCTTGTGGCCTTTTGAGGTCTCTAAAATCTTGTTTAAAAAATCCACGCCTTGTGGCCTTTTGAGGTCTCTAAAATCTTGTTTAAAAAATCCACGCCTTGTGGCCTTTTGAGGTCTCTAAAATCTTGTTTAAAAAATCCACGCCTTGTGGCCTTTTGAGGTCTCTAAAATCTTGTTTAAAAAATCCACGCCTTGTGGCCTTTTGAGGTCTCTAAAATCTTGTTTAAAAAATCCACGCCTTGTGGCCTTTTGAGGTCTCTAAAATCTTGTTTAAAAAATCCACGCCTTGTGGCCTTTTGAGGTCTCTAAAATCTTGTTTAAAAAATCCACGCCTTGTGGCCTTTTGAGGTCTCTAAAATCTTGTTTAAAAAATCCACGCCTTGTGGCCTTTTGAGGTCTCTAAAATCTTGTTTAAAAAATCCACGCCTTGTGGCCTTTTGAGGTCTCTAAAATCTTGTTTAAAAAATCCACGCCTTGTGGCCTTTTGAGGTCTCTAAAATCTTGTTTAAAAAATCCACGCCTTGTGGCCTTTTGAGGTCTCTAAAATCTTGTTTAAAAAATCCACGCCTTGTGGCCTTTTGAGGTCTCTAAAATCTTGTTTAAAAAATCCACGCCTTGTGGCCTTTTGAGGTCTCTAAAATCTTGTTTAAAAAATCCACGCCTTGTGGCCTTTTGAGGTCTCTAAAATCTTGTTTAAAAAATCCACGCCTTGTGGCCTTTTGAGGTCTCTAAAATCTTGTTTAAAAAATCCACGCCTTGTGGCCTTTTGAGGTCTCTAAAATCTTGTTTAAAAAATCCACGCCTTGTGGCCTTTTGAGGTCTCTAAAATCTTGTTTAAAAAATCCACGCCTTGTGGCCTTTTGAGGTCTCTAAAATCTTGTTTAAAAATCCACGCCTTGTGGCCTTTTGAGGTCTCTAAAATCTTGTTTAAAAAATCCACGCCTTGTGGCCTTTTGAGGTCTCTAAAATCTTGTTTAAAAAATCCACGCCTTGTGGCCTTTTGAGGTCTCTAAAATCTTGTTTAAAAAATCCACGCCTTGTGGCCTTTTGAGGTCTCTAAAATCTTGTTTAAAAAATCCACGCCTTGTGGCCTTTTGAGGTCTCTAAAATCTTGTTTAAAAAATCCACGCCTTGTGGCCTTTTGAGGTCTCTAAAATCTTGTTTAAAAAATCCACGCCTTGTGGCCTTTTGAGGTCTCTAAAATCTTGTTTAAAAATCCACGCCTTGTGGCCTTTTGAGGTCTCTAAAATCTTGTTTAAAAAATCCACGCCTTGTGGCCTTTTGAGGTCTCTAAAATCTTGTTTAAAAAATCCACGCCTTGTGGCCTTTTGAGGTCTCTAAAATCTTGTTTAAAAAATCCACGCCTTGTGGCCTTTTGAGGTCTCTAAAATCTTGTTTAAAAAATCCACGCCTTGTGGCCTTTTGAGGTCTCTAAAATCTTGTTTAAAAAATCCACGCCTTGTGGCCTTTTGAGGTCTCTAAAATCTTGTTTAAAAAATCCACGCCTTGTGGCCTTTTGAGGTCTCTAAAATCTTGTTTAAAAAATCCACGCCTTGTGGCCTTTTGAGGTCTCTAAAATCTTGTTTAAAAAATCCACGCCTTGTGGCCTTTTGAGGTCTCTTGTTTAAAAAATCCACGCCTTGTGGCCTTTTGAGGTCTCTAAAATCTTGTTTAAAAAATCCACGCCTTGTGGCCTTTTGAGGTCTCTAAAATCTTGTTTAAAAATCCACGCCTTGTGGCCTTTTGAGGTCTCTAAAATCTTGTTTAAAAAATCCACGCCTTGTGGCCTTTTGAGGTCTCTAAAATCTTGTTTAAAAAATCCACGCCTTGTGGCCTTTTGAGGTCTCTAAAATCTTGTTTAAAAAATCCACGCCTTGTGGCCTTTTGAGGTCTCTAAAATCTTGTTTAAAAAATCCACGCCTTGTGGCCTTTTGAGGTCTCTAAAATCTTGTTTAAAAAATCCACGCCTTGTGGCCTTTTGAGGTCTCTAAAATCTTGTTTAAAAAATCCACGCCTTGTGGCCTTTTGAGGTCTCTAAAATCTTGTTTAAAAAATCCACGCCTTGTGGCCTTTTGAGGTCTCTAAAATCTTGTTTAAAAAATCCACGCCTTGTGGCCTTTTGAGGTCTCTAAAATCTTGTTTAAAAAATCCACGCCTTGTGGCCTTTTGAGGTCTCTAAAATCTTGTTTAAAAAATCCACGCCTTGTGGCCTTTTGAGGTCTCTAAAATCTTGTTTAAAAAATCCACGCCTTGTGGCCTTTTGAGGTCTCTAAAATCTTGTTTAAAAAATCCACGCCTTGTGGCCTTTTGAGGTCTCTAAAATCTTGTTTAAAAAATCCACGCCTTGTGGCCTTTTGAGGTCTCTAAAATCTTGTTTAAAAAATCCACGCCTTGTGGCCTTTTGAGGTCTCTAAAATCTTGTTTAAAAATCCACGCCTTGTGGCCTTTTGAGGTCTCTAAAATCTTGTTTAAAAAATCCACGCCTTGTGGCCTTTTGAGGTCTCTAAAATCTTGTTTAAAAAATCCACGCCTTGTGGCCTTTTGAGGTCTCTAAAATCTTGTTTAAAAAATCCACGCCTTGTGGCCTTTTGAGGTCTCTAAAATCTTGTTTAAAAAATCCACGCCTTGTGGCCTTTTGAGGTCTCTAAAATCTTGTTTAAAAAATCCACGCCTTGTGGCCTTTTGAGGTCTCTAAAATCTTGTTTAAAAAATCCACGCCTTGTGGCCTTTTGAGGTCTCTAAAATCTTGTTTAAAAAATCCACGCCTTGTGGCCTTTTGAGGTCTCTAAAATCTTGTTTAAAAAATCCACGCCTTGTGGCCTTTTGAGGTCTCTAAAATCTTGTTTAAAAAATCCACGCCTTGTGGCCTTTTGAGGTCTCTAAAATCTTGTTTAAAAATCCACGCCTTGTGGCCTTTTGAGGTCTCTAAAATCTTGTTTAAAAAATCCACGCCTTGTGGCCTTTTGAGGTCTCTAAAATCTTGTTTAAAAAATCCACGCCTTGTGGCCTTTTGAGGTCTCTAAAATCTTGTTTAAAAAATCCACGCCTTGTGGCCTTTTGAGGTCTCTAAAATCTTGTTTAAAAAAATCCACGCCTTGTGGCCTTTTGAGGTCTCTAAAATCTTGTTTAAAAATCCACGCCTTGTGGCCTTTTGAGGTCTCTAAAATCTTGTTTAAAAAATCCACGCCTTGTGGCCTTTTGAGGTCTCTAAAATCTTGTTTAAAAAATCCACGCCTTGTGGCCTTTTGAGGTCTCTAAAATCTTGTTTAAAAAATCCACGCCTTGTGGCCTTTTGAGGTCTCTAAAATCTTGTTTAAAAAATCCACGCCTTGTGGCCTTTTGAGGTCTCTAAAATCTTGTTTAAAAAATCCACGCCTTGTGGCCTTTTGAGGTCTCTAAAATCTTGTTTAAAAAATCCACGCCTTGTGGCCTTTTGAGGTCTCTAAAATCTTGTTTAAAAAATCCACGCCTTGTGGCCTTTTGAGGTCTCTAAAATCTTGTTTAAAAAATCCACGCCTTGTGGCCTTTTGAGGTCTCTAAAATCTTGTTTAAAAAATCCACGCCTTGTGGCCTTTTGAGGTCTCTAAAATCTTGTTTAAAAATCCACGCCTTGTGGCCTTTTGAGGTCTCTAAAATCTTGTTTAAAAAATCCACGCCTTGTGGCCTTTTGAGGTCTCTAAAATCTTGTTTAAAAAATCCACGCCTTGTGGCTTTTGAGGTCTCTAAAATCTTGTTTAAAAATCCACGCCTTGTGGCCTTTTGAGGTCTCTAAAATCTTGTTTAAAAAAATCCACGCCGGTGCCTTTGAGTCTCTAAAATCTTGTTTAAAAAATCCACGCCTTGTGGCCTTTTGAGGTCTCTAAAATCTTGTTTAAAAAATCCACGCCTTGTGGCCTTTTGAGGTCTTCTAAAATCTTGTTTAAAAAATCCAGCCTTGTGGCCTTTTGAGGTCTCTAAAATCTTGTTTAAAAAATCCACGCCTTGTGGCCTTTTGAGGTCTCTAAAATCTTGTTTAAAAAATCCACGCCTTGTGGCCTTTTGAAGGTCTCTAAAATCTTGTTTAAAAAATCCACGCCTTGTGGCCTTTTGAGGTCTCTAA